>NC_135235.1:281969163-282059163 GCF_051348905.1 Ranitomeya variabilis | reverse complement strand
TTTTGGGGGGGATGTGGAAATACCCCACATGTAGTCAAAAAGTTCTTTTTGGACACAGAGCAGTGCTCGGAATATAAGAAGCGAGATTTGGTATTTGTAATGTAAATGTTATTTTGGTTCCAAATTTGTAGTTTCACAATACAGAATAGGAAAAAGGACCTCATACTTTGTTACACAATTTCTTCCGAACATGAAGATGCCCCATGTGTGGTCAAGAGCTGCTATTTGGGCTTATGGCGAGGCTCGAAAAGGAAAGAGCGCTATTGATTTTTGGTAAATTTGTCAGGAATAGAATGAGAGTGGTCGCATTTGCAAAAACAACAACTAGATCATTATCAATTGAGTGAGTAACAGCAAGGATAGCTATATCATGGAATAACTAAACCTAACTTTTAATAATAATTATGTAAAACCAGGGTACACATGCAATTCAACAAATACCAAAAAAGTTTTCAAAATAACCAGTGCAAATAGTAAAACGGTTAGATCTCACCCCTTCGATATCCTGGAAGGAGTCATACTTGCAAGAGGAAGACTGGGGAAAAAAAAAAAAAAAAGAGGTATATTGCATAAACTACCCTGTCGTGCCCCGTGCAGGTCTCCTGTCCTTACAAGGACCGTCCCCAATTGTGGATTTGGCCTGCAGAATGTTCCTTTAAAACCATCCTGACGCGTTTCATCTGCCAGTTGTGACAGGCTCCTCAGGGGAACAAGGAGTGCATGAAGATTAATAGGTAAAATCTCTTGGGACTAAAAATTTAGTATGAAAGAAGAATCCCTGTGGTTGGGGGTTCTGTCTGCAGAATGCTGTCTGGCTAAAGTGAAACCTAAAGCACTGATGCTATGCTCAGTGAGCTTTAAATAGCACTTTTTGTGGTATTTGTTCAATTGTATGTGTACCATGGCTTTGCATTATTATTATGAAAAGTTAGGTTTTATTATTCCATGATATATCTGTGCTTGCTGTTACTCGTGCCATATCGCATTTGCTGAGCCCCTGACATGACAAAACAGCAGAAACCCCCCACAAGTGATCCCATTTTGGAACTAGACCCCTCAAGCAATCTATGTAGGGGTGTATTGAGCATATTTAATCTACATGTTACTCACCAAATTCTAACATTTAGATGTGAAATCTATTTCAGCACCAAATTTATAATTTTTACAAGGGCTAATAGGAGAAAATGGACTCCATAATTTGTTATGCAACTTTTAATAAATGTGGCAGTACCCTACATGTGGTTGTACACTACTGTTTGAACACACAGCAGGGATTGGATGGGAAGGACAGCTGCTTGGGTTTTAGAACACAAATTCCATTTAAATAGATAGTGGGTGTCATAAGCCAAGCCCCTGAGGTGCCAAAACAGCAGAAACCCCCACAAGGGATTTGCAAGGAACACAGGGAGGTGGGTAGGAGTAATAAATGTGCTAATAGCATTAAATGTCTGCTGGCAAATCCAATTAGTCTTGAAAACAAAAATAATGAATTGCAGACTCTTCTGTCAGCCACAAACGAAGCCATGACTGGGTGACAAATGTAGAGGGTTACACTACATTCAGAAAGGACAGGAAAGACAAAAAAGGTGGAGGGTGTGTATTTTTGTTAAATCCAACTTAAGACCTGTGCTCATTGATGACAATGGGGGAGTTGCGACTATGTAGAGTCAGTGTGATGTGGCAGTTCAACTCACTCAGCGGTACACGGAGGTAGAAAACAGGAACAATGTCTCTTTAAATATTCGATTAGTTTATTATAAGGCAGCATAAACTAACAAGAAGGGAAAAGTAAAACACAGCCCCTTAGGCAAAAACAGGAAAGCAACAAAGAAAACAAAAATGCTGTACACAGTCCATACATTTGCAGGGAGCTGCCTGATCTGTAGCACCAGAAGTTCAAGTCTTTCCTCCTCAGGACACAAACCAATGGAGAGCCTCTCTCCAGTCCTGCTGAACCAAGACTGCCTTTGCAGCCCCAAAAAGAAAAAAATTGGAAGTCAGGCCGCACCCTAAATTAATAACGTCTCTATGGACAACAGGGTGCCCGTCCACACCAGGGGATCCATCCCAGTATAAAGTTCAAATGCAAAAGAAGAAACGGACAGCACCACAGCAATTGTGACAGTACAGCTTACGTGTTTATTCTGCCATCTGCAACGTTTTGGTCCTGAGACCTTTATCAATCTTGATAAAGGTCTCAGGACCGAAACGTTGCAGATGGCAGAATAAACACGTAAGCTGTTCTGCCTTTGCAGCCCAGCTATTTAAGCCCCAGAGCACACCCTGAGGTGGAGATAAGGTGGACATCCTCCCACCAGCTTTATGGATGTCCACATAAAAGCCATCCCATTATATAAATTAGCTTAACCCTTCATGTCACTTAGTGTGCTGGAGGATAAAACGCCATTAAGCGTAGTGACACATCTCTCTTCCAGCACTTTACCAGTGACTTTATGACAGTGGGTAAGTGTCCATGAGGATGACAATAATAGAAAGCTGCTGCAAGCCCCCTAAATAAAAAAGGCAGCAAATAATAGTGTCCAGGGGGCAACATGGTGGCTAAATGATTAGCACTGCAGACTTGCAGTGCTGTGGTCCGGAGTACAAATCCAGCTATTAACAACATCTGCAAGAAATTTGTGTGTTTTCCTTGTGTTGGTTTTCTCCAGGTTAACCGATTTCCTCTCATACTCCAAAGACATACTGATAGAGAATTTAGATTGTGAGCCTCAACGGGGACAGTGTCGATAATGTCTGTAAAGCGCTGTGGGAATAATGGGGCTATATAACAGTAAAATAAATAAATTATTCGGGATTTTAACTATCCAGACATATGATTATATAAGATTTTCTGGTTGTGCTAAAACTTACAAGTTCTTATCCACAGTTCAGGATGATTATGTCTCTCAGCTGGTGGATGACCCAAACAGGGGGAGGTAAAATGCTGATTCTGGTTCTGTGAAATAGACTAGATACAATTCTAGATCCACAGGTCAGGGAGCATTTGGGATGCAGTCAGGGCCGTATTTAGAGTTTCTGCTGCCCTAGGCACTTATAGTGCTGCCTCCCCCTTTGGTGAGTATGACACTATCGGCAGTGACTTTGGCAAGAATCGCTGATGTGAAAGTAGCCTTTTGCAGCAGATCGGCAGTTTTTCTGCATCTGCTGCGTAATGGATCACTTACAGCAACACTGCGCTTGGCCTCATTCATTCCTTATGGGATTTGTGGCACTTGCCGTGATCTGGCAAATGCGGTACCATACCTCCCAACTTTTGAAGAAGGGAAAGAGGTATAAAGTTTGCGGCGCGTGTAGTGCGCCGCGGCAAATTTTAGGCCACGCCTCTGACCACACCCATTTCACAACTAGTCACACCCATATCCACGTCCCAACCACACCCATTTAGCACTGCTGATTACACTGTTTCATAAATAATAATTATAAACAAAAAAAATATGGCCACACATGATGCTCCATACTGTACAATGGCTACGCAGTGCTCCACATACTGTATAATGGCTCTACATGATGCTCAATACTGTATAATGGCCACACATGATGCTCCATACTGTATAATGGCTACGCAGTGCTCCACATACTGTATAATGGCCCTACATGATGCTCAATACTATATAATGGCCACACATCATGCTCAATACTGTATAATGGCCGCACAGTTCTCCATACTGTATAATGACCCATGATGCTCCATACTGTATAATGGCCACACATGATGCTCCATACTGTATAATGGCCGCACATGATGCTCCATACTGTATAATGACCGCACATGATGCTCCATACTGTATAATGACCGCACATGATGCTCCATACTGTATAATGGCCGCACAGTTCTCCATACTCTATAATGACTCATGATGCTCCATACTGTATAATGGCCACATGATGCTCTATACTGTATAATGACCCCACATGATGCCCCATACTGTATAATGGCCACACATGATGCTCAGTACTGTATAATGGCCCCACATGATGCTCAGTACTGTATAATGGCCCCACATGAGGCTCAGTACTGTATAATGGCCCCACATGATGCTCCATAGTGTATAATGACACCCCATGATGCTCAATACTGTATAATCCCCCCTCCCATCTTGTATGCATGGCTCATATCCCATATGCGTGGCTCATATCCCCCCTCCTGTATGCATGGCTCATATCCCCCCTCCTGTATGCATGGCTCATATCCCCCCTCATGTATGCATGGCTCATCTCCCTTCCATCCCATATGCATGGCTCATATCCCCCCTCCTGTATGCATGGTCGGGAGGTGACCCGGGACTTAAATTAAAAAAAAAAAAAAACTTGCTAAGGTGCCGCTACCCCCGCATCGTCCCGGCCTAGGCACGTGCCCTCAAGTGCCTAGTGGCAAATACCGCCCTGGATGCAGTGACCATAATATAGTAAATTTCAATGTCATTTTCAATCAAACATTCAAAAGGGTACATGCAAAAACCTGAAACTTTAGAAAAGCTGATTTCAACAAATTAAGGGAATAGCTTAGTCTTGTAGACTGGAATCATGTCATGGTAAGTGGCGATACGAACATAAATGGTACATGTTTAAGGAAATACTACTAGAATCCTGTAGAAAATTTATACCCTCTGGTAATAAAATGTTCAGGAATAAAACAAAACCATTATGAATAAATATGACAGTATAAAGTTTAATAAGACAAAAACAAAAGGGCATTAAAAATCTTGAAGGCCGAGAATACAGAATTTGCAAGATAAAGATCTCAATAAGAAATGTAAAAACAAAATCAAGCTAGCAAAGTTATCTATAGAGAAACAAATTGCCAGCGACATTATTTATAAAATGTTTTGGATTTTATTTTAGAGGAATGCCAAAAAGAAAAAAAACTAATGGTATTAGCCCCTAAAAAGACAATAACAACAAGCTAATTATAGAGGACAAAAAAGGCTGAGATATTAGTCACTTTTCATCAATGAACTGTCTGTTCCAGGGATCTTTCAACAAGCCAAAAATCCAAACTTCACCCAGGGCCGGCGTCAGCACCCGGCGGACCCGGGCAAGTGCCGGGGCCCTGACAAGACAGGGGGGCCCACTCACACAGTCATACATCCATCTGGCCGCTTAACCCTTTCTACCCTTTCAATTTGCCCTGCTTGGCACAAGCATCTTCTCAGTCAGTGCAGGGCCAGGCACATAGGGGTTAAGGACACAGCCAGCGTGACATTGTGGGCGGAGAGTTCTCCTGCTCTGCTCTCCTGGCTGCCTGCAGTGCTGAACTAATCAGGCACAGGCAGATTCCGGACTGGAGGAGCTGCTACCGGCACCTGAGTGAGTGCCATGCTATATCGCTGTATATTCTGACAGTCTGGGTGACCTGGGGCGGCCATGGGCTGGGCGGCTGCAGCTGATAGATATAGATATAGATATAGATATAGATATAGATATATATATATATATATATTTACACTACAGCAGCCGCCCAGCCCAGGCCCCCAGCACAGCCTGTATAGATACAGTGTATATAATATATATACACAGGACAGGTGCTGGGGGCCTGGGCTGGGCGGCTGTTGAAGTATATACACTGCACAGTACCTCTCCCCTGTATATATACACCGCACAGTACCTCTCCCCTGTATATATACACTGCACAGTACCACTCCTCCTGTATATATACACTGCACAGTACCACTCCTCCTGTCCTGTATATATACACCGCACAGTACCTCTCCCCTGTATATATACACTGCACAGTACCTCTCCCCTGTATATACTATACACCGCACAGTACCTCTCCCCTGTATATATACACTGCACAGTACCACTCCTCCTGTATATATACACTGCACAGTACCTCTCCCCTGTATATATATACACCGCACAGTACCTCTCCCCTGTATATATACACTGCACAGTACCTCTCCCCTGTATATATACACTGCACAGTACCTCTCCCTTGTATATATACACCGCACAGTCGCACAGTACCTCTCCCCTGTATATATACACTGCACAGTACCACTCCTCCTGTCCTGTATATATACACTGCAGAATTTACAATAGCTATCACTCATGTAAGAAGTGAAATCTGGCATTGTACTCTACCTATATTTCTCTGCTGTATCTGGGCATCATGAATCGTGGTATGTGTTAAAGGGGGGGGGGGGGCACTGAGACTTTCGCCCGGGGCCCTCAAAAACCTGGAGCCGGCCCTGACTTCACCACTTGATACAACTAATTTAAAACACAAGAAGTACACCTAGGTCTGAGCTAATGAAACATTGACAATTCCCCCAGCCCAGATGGCAGTTGTCTACGCATATTGAGGAAACACAGGTATTACATACCTGGTAATGTGTTTTTTCATGAGACATGACGGCACCACGAGAGAGAGGGGATCCGCCCATCAAGGACAGGAAACCTTCAAGATAAAAGGGGCGGCTCCTCTCTCCACATCAGTTGTTTTACAGAGTACGAGAGGAACTCCGCTGGTTAGTGTACACATAAATAATACATCCTATACGGTTCTATTCACCGATACCCCAGGGAGTGTATAATACAAATAATGCTAATAATGCACCCAACTAATGGCGTGATCAAAAGGGTGGGAATATAAGGGTGCCGTCATGTCTCATGAAAAAACACATTACCAAGTATGTAATACCCGTGTTTTTCCATCATACATGATGGCACCACGAGAGAGTTACAGAGATTTGTATTCTCTTTTAGGGAGGGATCACTGCTTGTAACACTCTTCTCCCAAATGTGAGATCAGAGGTAGCAGATAGGTCTAGCCTATAATGCTTAAAAAATGTAGACGGAGAGGACCAAGTGGCCGCCTTACAGATTTGGTCGATGGTAGCATCTGCTCTCTCCGCCCACGATGTCGCCATGGCCCTCGTGGAATGGGCTTTCAGACCCTGTGGAACAACCCTGCCTGCACTACTATACGCTAGAATAATGGCCTCTCTCACCCATCTAGCTATAGTCTGTTTTGAGGCTTTAAGGCCCTTCCTTGAACCCTGGAATGAAACAAATAAAGCCCTCTGTTTCCTCCAGGATTTTGTACTCTCTAAATACTGTAGGATACATCTCCTGACGTCTAGGCAATGGAGTCTCTCCTCTTTCTTGTTACTAGGATTGGGACAGAAAGAGGGTAGGGTTATGTCCTGAGCCCTATGGAATCTCGATACCACTTTGGGGAGATATACCGGATCTAATTTTAACACAACCCTATCGTCCATAATTTGTGTGTAAGGGGGGGGTTAGCTGACAACGTGTGTAAATCCCCCACCCTACGGGCCGATGTAAGTGCCACTAACAAAGCTGTCTTTAATGTCAGTACTTTATCTGATGTTGTATTTAACGGCTCAAAGGGGCTTTCTGGCAAAGCTGTTAACACTAAATTTAGATCCCATGGTGGAGGAGTAGGGGATGGAACAGAGTCAGCTCTACTACAGGCTCGGATAAACCTCACCACCCACCTATTGCTTTCCAGGTCACAGTTGAATAAGGCTGCTAAGGCTGAAATGTGTACTTTGAGGGTACTAACAGCTAACCCCAGATCTAAGCCCTTTTGCAGGAACTCCAGTATTGCCACTATCGGGACCTCCCCTTCCCGTATTGGCCCTGAGCTGGACAGGAATTTCTTCCATATTCTCCCATAGATCTTGGTCGTTACTGGTTTTCTGCTACTGAGCAAGGTGGCTATTAAACCAGCTGAGAACCCTTCTTTCTCTAACAACGACCGTTCAAATGCCAGGCTGTCAAATGTAGCCCAGAATTCTGCGGGTGGTTGAAGGGACCCTGTGTTAGAAGGTCCTGGTCTTCCGGGAGAACCCACGGGTCCATCACTGACATCACTCTCAGCCAGTAAAACCATGGTCTTTTCGGCCAGAAGGGAGCCATTACAATCACTCTGGCCTTGTCCTCCCTGATCTTCCTCAGAACTGCTGGGATTAGACATATCGGTGGGAAGGCATACAGGAGTCCTGACGTCCATTCTATGCTGAAGGCGTCTACTGCCAACGGCCTGTCTGCTGGGTTCAGGGAGCAGAATTTTTGAACTTTCTTGTGGCTTTTGAGGCAAAGAGGTCTATACTGGGTCTTCCCCACATGTGTATTATCCGTTGAAAAATTGACTTTTTTAGGGACCATTCCCCTTGCCTGAAGTGGTTCCTGCTTAAAAAGTCTGCCTTTATATTGTCCACACCTCAAATATGCAGGTCCGATAATGAAAGGAAATGCCTTTCGGCTAGAGACACGAGTCTTGTGGTTATGTGCATCAGTGACCAAGAACGGGTGCCCCCTGGTGGTTCACGTATGCGACCGCTGTTCGGTTGTCCGATAGGACTCTCACATGATGCCCTGTCAAGTGTGGAAGTAATCTCTCTAGCGCCTTTTCTATTGCTAGGAGTTCCCACTCGTTTTAGGATAGATTTTTCTCCTCTTGAGCCCAGGGATCTTGGACCCATAGTGTGTCTGAGTGAGCTCCCCACCCCCATGGACTGGCATCCGTCGTGATTACTTTGGAGGCTGTGAATGTCCAGGGAACTCCTCTCGGAGACGACTATCTGTAACCACCATCTGAGTGATTGGAGTACAGAGAGTGGGAGAATGAGCTTCTGCTCTAGCTGTCCCTGAAGTTCCAGGTCGTTCTGCAGCACATACCACTGCAGTTCTCTTGCATGGAACTGGGCCAATTTTACTGCCGGTATGCAGGAGGTTAGGGACCCTAATACTGACATGGCTTTTCTTAAAGTCATCTCTGGTTTTGTTAATGTTGTCATAATCATTTGTTTGATTTTTCCCTCCTTTTCTTCTGGAAGGCGTCACTCCTGTGCCACGGAGTCTACCGTTATCCCCAGGAAATTCTGGACCATTGCTGGCTCTAGTTTTGATTTCTTGAGGTTTAGTTGCCATCCCAGTGTCTGTAGAGTGTCCATCACTATCCTGACCTGCTCCTGACAGCGAGAAAAGTTCTTCCCCACTATCAGGAAGTCGTCCAAGTAGGGTATTATCAAAGTGTCTTTTTCTCTGAGATGTGCTGTGACCTCTGCAATCAGCTTTGTAAATACCCGTGGGGCTGTTGCTATCCCAAAGGGCAGAGCCCTGTACTGAAAGTGACGCAACTGGGACCCCATCTGAACTGCCACTCTGAGAAACTGACGATCTTGTTGTCTGATTGGGACGTGATAATAAGCGTCCTTGAGGTCGAGGACGGACATGTAACACTGGGGATATAGAAGTTTCACCGCTGATTTTATGGTTTCCATCTTGAATGATGGTATTACAAGAAATTTGTTGAGGCCTTTTAAATTTATTATTGTCCTCCAAGAATTGTCTGTTTTTTTATGAGAAAAAGGGGGGAATAAAATCCTTCCCTCTATTGGAACTTCTTCCAAGACGTGCTTGTCTAGGAGTGATGTTACTTCTCCTTCCAGACTGTCTTGTTTCTCTTGGGAGGACTGTACCGGGGTCTGCATATATCTTTTTGGAGGCCAGTGGTGGAATTTTAGTTTTAGGCCTGATCCTATGATCTGTCGGATCCATACGCTGGATGAGATCCTCTCCCAGGCTGGAAGGAAGTGAGAGAGCCTCCCTCCCACCTGAGAAGGACCGTCACTGGGAGGGTTTCTTGGTGTCTCTGGGGGACTTGCCAAAAAAGAAGCCCTTTCCTCCCCTGGGTCGCTTGTCCAGGTTGCTCCTGTTTCGGTCTCTATACTGCTGCCTTCGGAATTTTTGGCCTCTCCGAAAGGAGCGACGAAAGGGCTGAAATGGCTGTTTTGGAAAGTTTGTCTTTTTGTCACCGGCTTTCTCTAACACCTTGTATAATGCTGGCCCAAACAGGAAGTTCCCCTCACAAGGCAAAGAGCAAAGCTTCATCTTTGCCTGAGTATCTCCTGGCCAGCATTTAAGCCATACGGCACGGCGTCCTGTGTTGGCTAAAGCTGCTGACTTTGCTGTCAGCCTAGCCGAGTCTGCTGATGCTTCAGCTAGAAACACTGCCGCTGCTCTCATGGTTGGTATTGCCTCTAGGATAGTCTCTCTGGGAACTTTTTGTTCTACCTGTTCCTCCAGGTTGTCTATCCAGATTTTAAGGGATCTGGCTACACAAGTGGCCGCGATAGCTGGCCTTAGTGCTCCTGCCGAGGCTTCCCATGCTGTTTTCAGGGAACTGTCCACCTTCCTATCCAGAGGTTCTTTTAGAGAACCTAGATCCTCGAATGGCAGGGAGGATTTTCTGGCAACTTTTGAAATTGCCACATCAATTTTCAAGGCTCTATCCCAAGATGAGGACGCCTCCTCTTCAAAAGGATATCTTCTCTTTAGGGAGGAGGTTATTTGGGACCTTTTTTCTGGTTTTTGCCATTCCCTCTTAATCAGTTATTGTAGCTGTTCATTAATAGGGAATGACCTCCGTTTTTTCTTTTGTAGACCACTGAACATAAGTTCTTGGGCTGTCTTTTTGGCCTTCTCGTCTACCAGCCCCATGGTAGAGCGAACAGCTTTTATAAGCTTATCCGTAGCCTCTGCTGGAAATGCATCCTCCTCCTCTGAGCTACTATCTGAGCAGCGGGCTGTATCTGAGTCCCCCTCTGACTCCGAGGAATCCCTTTGGGATGCTACTGAGGGGCTGGATCTGTCCCTAGATCTGGCATCCGTGTCAGCTGTCTGTAATGCTTTTACGGACCTAGAGACTTCGGACTGGATCAGAGATCTTAGGCTGTCCGTAAAGGAGGGTGTTTCCTCCGCCACAGTCTTGTTGATACACTCCTGACACAGTCTTTTACCCCAAGATATCTTTAAAGGCCTTTTACATAAGGGACATTACTTATTTTTAGTTTTTGCCTTATACTTTTTGGGGACCTCCTATACTCCACCCCCCAATGTATGTAAGAAAAGAGGGGAGAGACGGAGATAAGAGAAAAGAACAGACATTAGCGTGCTGGACTTTCTCGCAGTTCACTCACCACTCGGACGCTTTCAAAGTACGGGTATCGGATCCGGAGGTTGGCTGGTTTTCTCCGTGTCTCCCAATGAGACTAGGGACCCCTCCTTGGCATGGCGATCCGTCCGTACGCTGTCCGAGCGGCTTCTGCTGCTGCCATGGCGGGTCTGGCTCTTTTCACTTGAGCGAGACCGCCTTTCCTGCATCTCTTGCTGTGGCATCAAATGCTCTGGTGAAAAGCTCTCCATCTTACACACTACCACGTAACAAGAGTAGTCACCTTCAACCTGGCCTAGTTTAGTGACACACGCCGGCAGCACTTCTGGCTCGTTTAAATAGATTCACTTCCCCCTTTTTTATTTTTATGGATCACCTGGTTGATCCTGCCATTACTGGTCGCTTCAGTAGTTAGGTGCATATGCGCACCTGTCATGATTTGATTACCTGGCTGATCGTGCCTGCACCACTTCCGGTGCTCATAGATGCAATCAATCACCTGGTTGATCCTACATCTGCCGGCCGCTAGCGCAATGCCTGCTGTTGTGAACTCTGTTTTCAGGCTCCCTCTTGTGGTCACAGGTGGTATTGTGTGACTTTTGTTTTGGGCTCCCCCTGGTGGCTTTGTTTGTTATCCTGCGGGTCTGTGGCTGATCAGATGCCTCGTTATTCACTGGGAGTTTCCTATTTAGCTCTGTTTCACTTCCACTTGTTGCCGGCTGTCAATGTACTCACTGCTATTCTGATTACTCCTGATTATCTTCGGTTTCAGTCTCTTCAGGAGAAGCTAAGTTCTGTTTAATTATTTTTTGCTCATCAGTCTGCAATATGATTTCTGTGTATGATGAGTTTAGTCCAGCTTGCTAATATGTGATTTCTTCTGCTGGTTTGCTCTGGGGTACAGAGTTGCTTCCCCCGCACCATTAGTTGGTGCGGGGGCTCGAGCGATCTCTGCGTGGATATTTTGAATAGGGTTTTTAATTGACCGCACAGTTCCCTTTCTATTTTCTGCTTTCTAGTGTTAGCGGGCCTCATTTGCTAAATCTAATTTCATCTCTGCGTTTGTGCTTTCCCCTTAACTCACCGTTAATATTTGTGGGGGGCTATTCTATATCTTTGGGGTCATTTCACTGAGGCAAGTGAGGACTTTCGTTCCCTCTAGGAATAGTCAGTTTCTCAGGCTGTGAAGAGACGTCTAGGATTTTCAGGTAACATTCCATGGCTGCCTATAGTTGTTTGCGGATAGGATTAGGTTGCGGTCAATTCAGTTACCACTTCCCCAGAGTTTGTAGTCGGTTTAGTTACTTAGCTAGTCCTACTTGCGATCCTTGCCACTAGGATCATAACAGCCTGCGCTGTATAATCATGTCAGAGCGCGCACCCGGCAACCACTTCCAGTGCGCGCTATTAGAGCCACCATTTACCTGGCTGATCCTGCCATTGCCGGCCACCCAGCGCGACAGGTCCCAGAACAACCACATTACATCAGACTTACCACGCAGACTCCCTCTGCGACACATATCGGCCATTCACAACAATGCCAGTCACTGTTTCACCACTATTATCACAACAGATATGCCTCATGCATATCCCAAGGAGCACACACAGCGCCCCCTAGCTGCCACAGGGGTCACTGCATCACAGGGCATTATAACAGATGACCTGTAGAAATATATTGCAGAGAAAAAAAAATGACAACCAGCATGGATTCAAGATAGATAAGTCATGTCTTACCAACATGTTAGGTTTCTATGAAGAGGCAAGTGCAAATCTGGATGTTGGTAATGCAGCTGATGTGATTTATCTGGACTTTGCAAAGGCATTTGATACTGTCCCACATAACAGCCTTATACTGAAGCTACAGAAGCAAGGACGGGAGGAAATTTTATGCAGGTGGGTAAGGAATTGGGTAAAGACTGGAAACAAAGTCGTCGTAAATGGTATGCTCTCTAAATGGGATATAGTCAACAGTGGGGAATCACAGGGATCTGTGCTAGGACCAATTCTTTTTAAACTCTTTATTAATGACCTTGTGGATGGGATTAAGGCTGCTGTCACACTAGCAGTATTTGGTCAGTATTTTATATCAGTATTTGTAAGCCAAAACCAGCAATTGTGACAGTACAGCTTACGTGTTTATTCTGCCATCTGCAACGTTTTGGTCCTGAGACCTTTATCAATCTTGATAAAGGTCTCAGGACCGAAACGTTGCAGATGGCAGAATAAACACGTAAGCTGTTCTGCCTTTGCAGCCCAGCTATTTAAGCCCCAGAGCACACCCTGAGGTGGAGATAAGGTGGACATCCTCCCACCAGCTTTATGGATGTCCACATAAAAGCCATCCCATTATATAAATTAGCTTAACCCTTCATGTCACTTAGTGTGCTGGAGGATAAAACGCCATTAAGCGTAGTGACACATCTCTCTTCCAGCACTTTACCAGTGACTTTATGACAGTGGGTAAGTGTCCATGAGGATGACAATAATAGAAAGCTGCTGCAAGCCCCCTAAATAAAAAAGGCAGCAAATAATAGTGTCCAGGGGGCAACATGGTGGCTAAATGATTAGCACTGCAGACTTGCAGTGCTGTGGTCCGGAGTACAAATCCAGCTATTAACAACATCTGCAAGAAATTTGTGTGTTTTCCTTGTGTTGGTTTTCTCCAGGTTAACCGATTTCCTCTCATACTCCAAAGACATACTGATAGAGAATTTAGATTGTGAGCCTCAACGGGGACAGTGTCGATAATGTCTGTAAAGCGCTGTGGGAATAATGGGGCTATATAACAGTAAAATAAATAAATTATTCGGGATTTTAACTATCCAGACATATGATTATATAAGATTTTCTGGTTGTGCTAAAACTTACAAGTTCTTATCCACAGTTCAGGATGATTATGTCTCTCAGCTGGTGGATGACCCAAACAGGGGGAGGTAAAATGCTGATTCTGGTTCTGTGAAATAGACTAGATACAATTCTAGATCCACAGGTCAGGGAGCATTTGGGATGCAGTCAGGGCCGTATTTAGAGTTTCTGCTGCCCTAGGCACTTATAGTGCTGCCTCCCCCTTTGGTGAGTATGACACTATCGGCAGTGACTTTGGCAAGAATCGCTGATGTGAAAGTAGCCTTTTGCAGCAGATCGGCAGTTTTTCTGCATCTGCTGCGTAATGGATCACTTACAGCAACACTGCGCTTGGCCTCATTCATTCCTTATGGGATTTGTGGCACTTGCCGTGATCTGGCAAATGCGGTACCATACCTCCCAACTTTTGAAGAAGGGAAAGAGGTATAAAGTTTGCGGCGCGTGTAGTGCGCCGCGGCAAATTTTAGGCCACGCCTCTGACCACACCCATTTCACAACTAGTCACACCCATATCCACGTCCCAACCACACCCATTTAGCACTGCTGATTACACTGTTTCATAAATAATAATTATAAACAAAAAAAATATGGCCACACATGATGCTCCATACTGTACAATGGCTACGCAGTGCTCCACATACTGTATAATGGCTCTACATGATGCTCAATACTGTATAATGGCCACACATGATGCTCCATACTGTATAATGGCTACGCAGTGCTCCACATACTGTATAATGGCCCTACATGATGCTCAATACTATATAATGGCCACACATCATGCTCAATACTGTATAATGGCCGCACAGTTCTCCATACTGTATAATGACCCATGATGCTCCATACTGTATAATGGCCACACATGATGCTCCATACTGTATAATGGCCGCACATGATGCTCCATACTGTATAATGACCGCACATGATGCTCCATACTGTATAATGACCGCACATGATGCTCCATACTGTATAATGGCCGCACAGTTCTCCATACTCTATAATGACTCATGATGCTCCATACTGTATAATGGCCACATGATGCTCTATACTGTATAATGACCCCACATGATGCCCCATACTGTATAATGGCCACACATGATGCTCAGTACTGTATAATGGCCCCACATGATGCTCAGTACTGTATAATGGCCCCACATGAGGCTCAGTACTGTATAATGGCCCCACATGATGCTCCATAGTGTATAATGACACCCCATGATGCTCAATACTGTATAATCCCCCCTCCCATCTTGTATGCATGGCTCATATCCCATATGCGTGGCTCATATCCCCCCTCCTGTATGCATGGCTCATATCCCCCCTCCTGTATGCATGGCTCATATCCCCCCTCATGTATGCATGGCTCATCTCCCTTCCATCCCATATGCATGGCTCATATCCCCCCTCCTGTATGCATGGTCGGGAGGTGACCCGGGACTTAAATTAAAAAAAAAAAAAAACTTGCTAAGGTGCCGCTACCCCCGCATCGTCCCGGCCTAGGCACGTGCCCTCAAGTGCCTAGTGGCAAATACCGCCCTGGATGCAGTGACCATAATATAGTAAATTTCAATGTCATTTTCAATCAAACATTCAAAAGGGTACATGCAAAAACCTGAAACTTTAGAAAAGCTGATTTCAACAAATTAAGGGAATAGCTTAGTCTTGTAGACTGGAATCATGTCATGGTAAGTGGCGATACGAACATAAATGGTACATGTTTAAGGAAATACTACTAGAATCCTGTAGAAAATTTATACCCTCTGGTAATAAAATGTTCAGGAATAAAACAAAACCATTATGAATAAATATGACAGTATAAAGTTTAATAAGACAAAAACAAAAGGGCATTAAAAATCTTGAAGGCCGAGAATACAGAATTTGCAAGATAAAGATCTCAATAAGAAATGTAAAAACAAAATCAAGCTAGCAAAGTTATCTATAGAGAAACAAATTGCCAGCGACATTATTTATAAAATGTTTTGGATTTTATTTTAGAGGAATGCCAAAAAGAAAAAAAACTAATGGTATTAGCCCCTAAAAAGACAATAACAACAAGCTAATTATAGAGGACAAAAAAGGCTGAGATATTAGTCACTTTTCATCAATGAACTGTCTGTTCCAGGGATCTTTCAACAAGCCAAAAATCCAAACTTCACCCAGGGCCGGCGTCAGCACCCGGCGGACCCGGGCAAGTGCCGGGGCCCTGACAAGACAGGGGGGCCCACTCACACAGTCATACATCCATCTGGCCGCTTAACCCTTTCTACCCTTTCAATTTGCCCTGCTTGGCACAAGCATCTTCTCAGTCAGTGCAGGGCCAGGCACATAGGGGTTAAGGACACAGCCAGCGTGACATTGTGGGCGGAGAGTTCTCCTGCTCTGCTCTCCTGGCTGCCTGCAGTGCTGAACTAATCAGGCACAGGCAGATTCCGGACTGGAGGAGCTGCTACCGGCACCTGAGTGAGTGCCATGCTATATCGCTGTATATTCTGACAGTCTGGGTGACCTGGGGCGGCCATGGGCTGGGCGGCTGCAGCTGATAGATATAGATATAGATATAGATATAGATATATATATATATATATATTTACACTACAGCAGCCGCCCAGCCCAGGCCCCCAGCACAGCCTGTATAGATACAGTGTATATAATATATATACACAGGACAGGTGCTGGGGGCCTGGGCTGGGCGGCTGTTGAAGTATATACACTGCACAGTACCTCTCCCCTGTATATATACACCGCACAGTACCTCTCCCCTGTATATATACACTGCACAGTACCACTCCTCCTGTATATATACACTGCACAGTACCACTCCTCCTGTCCTGTATATATACACCGCACAGTACCTCTCCCCTGTATATATACACTGCACAGTACCTCTCCCCTGTATATACTATACACCGCACAGTACCTCTCCCCTGTATATATACACTGCACAGTACCACTCCTCCTGTATATATACACTGCACAGTACCTCTCCCCTGTATATATATACACCGCACAGTACCTCTCCCCTGTATATATACACTGCACAGTACCTCTCCCCTGTATATATACACTGCACAGTACCTCTCCCTTGTATATATACACCGCACAGTCGCACAGTACCTCTCCCCTGTATATATACACTGCACAGTACCACTCCTCCTGTCCTGTATATATACACTGCAGAATTTACAATAGCTATCACTCATGTAAGAAGTGAAATCTGGCATTGTACTCTACCTATATTTCTCTGCTGTATCTGGGCATCATGAATCGTGGTATGTGTTAAAGGGGGGGGGGGGGCACTGAGACTTTCGCCCGGGGCCCTCAAAAACCTGGAGCCGGCCCTGACTTCACCACTTGATACAACTAATTTAAAACACAAGAAGTACACCTAGGTCTGAGCTAATGAAACATTGACAATTCCCCCAGCCCAGATGGCAGTTGTCTACGCATATTGAGGAAACACAGGTATTACATACCTGGTAATGTGTTTTTTCATGAGACATGACGGCACCACGAGAGAGAGGGGATCCGCCCATCAAGGACAGGAAACCTTCAAGATAAAAGGGGCGGCTCCTCTCTCCACATCAGTTGTTTTACAGAGTACGAGAGGAACTCCGCTGGTTAGTGTACACATAAATAATACATCCTATACGGTTCTATTCACCGATACCCCAGGGAGTGTATAATACAAATAATGCTAATAATGCACCCAACTAATGGCGTGATCAAAAGGGTGGGAATATAAGGGTGCCGTCATGTCTCATGAAAAAACACATTACCAAGTATGTAATACCCGTGTTTTTCCATCATACATGATGGCACCACGAGAGAGTTACAGAGATTTGTATTCTCTTTTAGGGAGGGATCACTGCTTGTAACACTCTTCTCCCAAATGTGAGATCAGAGGTAGCAGATAGGTCTAGCCTATAATGCTTAAAAAATGTAGACGGAGAGGACCAAGTGGCCGCCTTACAGATTTGGTCGATGGTAGCATCTGCTCTCTCCGCCCACGATGTCGCCATGGCCCTCGTGGAATGGGCTTTCAGACCCTGTGGAACAACCCTGCCTGCACTACTATACGCTAGAATAATGGCCTCTCTCACCCATCTAGCTATAGTCTGTTTTGAGGCTTTAAGGCCCTTCCTTGAACCCTGGAATGAAACAAATAAAGCCCTCTGTTTCCTCCAGGATTTTGTACTCTCTAAATACTGTAGGATACATCTCCTGACGTCTAGGCAATGGAGTCTCTCCTCTTTCTTGTTACTAGGATTGGGACAGAAAGAGGGTAGGGTTATGTCCTGAGCCCTATGGAATCTCGATACCACTTTGGGGAGATATACCGGATCTAATTTTAACACAACCCTATCGTCCATAATTTGTGTGTAAGGGGGGGGTTAGCTGACAACGTGTGTAAATCCCCCACCCTACGGGCCGATGTAAGTGCCACTAACAAAGCTGTCTTTAATGTCAGTACTTTATCTGATGTTGTATTTAACGGCTCAAAGGGGCTTTCTGGCAAAGCTGTTAACACTAAATTTAGATCCCATGGTGGAGGAGTAGGGGATGGAACAGAGTCAGCTCTACTACAGGCTCGGATAAACCTCAC
This sequence comes from Ranitomeya variabilis, assembly GCF_051348905.1. Lineage (NCBI taxonomy): Eukaryota > Metazoa > Chordata > Amphibia > Anura > Dendrobatidae > Ranitomeya > Ranitomeya variabilis. The sequence continues at coordinate 282,040,747 of NC_135235.1, read as the reverse complement.
CACCCACCTATTGCTTTCCAGGTCACAGTTGAATAAGGCTGCTAAGGCTGAAATGTGTACTTTGAGGGTACTAACAGCTAACCCCAGATCTAAGCCCTTTTGCAGGAACTCCAGTATTGCCACTATCGGGACCTCCCCTTCCCGTATTGGCCCTGAGCTGGACAGGAATTTCTTCCATATTCTCCCATAGATCTTGGTCGTTACTGGTTTTCTGCTACTGAGCAAGGTGGCTATTAAACCAGCTGAGAACCCTTCTTTCTCTAACAACGACCGTTCAAATGCCAGGCTGTCAAATGTAGCCCAGAATTCTGCGGGTGGTTGAAGGGACCCTGTGTTAGAAGGTCCTGGTCTTCCGGGAGAACCCACGGGTCCATCACTGACATCACTCTCAGCCAGTAAAACCATGGTCTTTTCGGCCAGAAGGGAGCCATTACAATCACTCTGGCCTTGTCCTCCCTGATCTTCCTCAGAACTGCTGGGATTAGACATATCGGTGGGAAGGCATACAGGAGTCCTGACGTCCATTCTATGCTGAAGGCGTCTACTGCCAACGGCCTGTCTGCTGGGTTCAGGGAGCAGAATTTTTGAACTTTCTTGTGGCTTTTGAGGCAAAGAGGTCTATACTGGGTCTTCCCCACATGTGTATTATCCGTTGAAAAATTGACTTTTTTAGGGACCATTCCCCTTGCCTGAAGTGGTTCCTGCTTAAAAAGTCTGCCTTTATATTGTCCACACCTCAAATATGCAGGTCCGATAATGAAAGGAAATGCCTTTCGGCTAGAGACACGAGTCTTGTGGTTATGTGCATCAGTGACCAAGAACGGGTGCCCCCTGGTGGTTCACGTATGCGACCGCTGTTCGGTTGTCCGATAGGACTCTCACATGATGCCCTGTCAAGTGTGGAAGTAATCTCTCTAGCGCCTTTTCTATTGCTAGGAGTTCCCACTCGTTTTAGGATAGATTTTTCTCCTCTTGAGCCCAGGGATCTTGGACCCATAGTGTGTCTGAGTGAGCTCCCCACCCCCATGGACTGGCATCCGTCGTGATTACTTTGGAGGCTGTGAATGTCCAGGGAACTCCTCTCGGAGACGACTATCTGTAACCACCATCTGAGTGATTGGAGTACAGAGAGTGGGAGAATGAGCTTCTGCTCTAGCTGTCCCTGAAGTTCCAGGTCGTTCTGCAGCACATACCACTGCAGTTCTCTTGCATGGAACTGGGCCAATTTTACTGCCGGTATGCAGGAGGTTAGGGACCCTAATACTGACATGGCTTTTCTTAAAGTCATCTCTGGTTTTGTTAATGTTGTCATAATCATTTGTTTGATTTTTCCCTCCTTTTCTTCTGGAAGGCGTCACTCCTGTGCCACGGAGTCTACCGTTATCCCCAGGAAATTCTGGACCATTGCTGGCTCTAGTTTTGATTTCTTGAGGTTTAGTTGCCATCCCAGTGTCTGTAGAGTGTCCATCACTATCCTGACCTGCTCCTGACAGCGAGAAAAGTTCTTCCCCACTATCAGGAAGTCGTCCAAGTAGGGTATTATCAAAGTGTCTTTTTCTCTGAGATGTGCTGTGACCTCTGCAATCAGCTTTGTAAATACCCGTGGGGCTGTTGCTATCCCAAAGGGCAGAGCCCTGTACTGAAAGTGACGCAACTGGGACCCCATCTGAACTGCCACTCTGAGAAACTGACGATCTTGTTGTCTGATTGGGACGTGATAATAAGCGTCCTTGAGGTCGAGGACGGACATGTAACACTGGGGATATAGAAGTTTCACCGCTGATTTTATGGTTTCCATCTTGAATGATGGTATTACAAGAAATTTGTTGAGGCCTTTTAAATTTATTATTGTCCTCCAAGAATTGTCTGTTTTTTTATGAGAAAAAGGGGGGAATAAAATCCTTCCCTCTATTGGAACTTCTTCCAAGACGTGCTTGTCTAGGAGTGATGTTACTTCTCCTTCCAGACTGTCTTGTTTCTCTTGGGAGGACTGTACCGGGGTCTGCATATATCTTTTTGGAGGCCAGTGGTGGAATTTTAGTTTTAGGCCTGATCCTATGATCTGTCGGATCCATACGCTGGATGAGATCCTCTCCCAGGCTGGAAGGAAGTGAGAGAGCCTCCCTCCCACCTGAGAAGGACCGTCACTGGGAGGGTTTCTTGGTGTCTCTGGGGGACTTGCCAAAAAAGAAGCCCTTTCCTCCCCTGGGTCGCTTGTCCAGGTTGCTCCTGTTTCGGTCTCTATACTGCTGCCTTCGGAATTTTTGGCCTCTCCGAAAGGAGCGACGAAAGGGCTGAAATGGCTGTTTTGGAAAGTTTGTCTTTTTGTCACCGGCTTTCTCTAACACCTTGTATAATGCCGGCCCAAACAGGAAGTTCCCCTCACAAGGCAAAGAGCAAAGCTTCATCTTTGCCTGAGTATCTCCTGGCCAGCATTTAAGCCATACGGCACGGCGTCCTGTGTTGGCTAAAGCTGCTGACTTTGCTGTCAGCCTAGCCGAGTCTGCTGATGCTTCAGCTAGAAACACTGCCGCTGCTCTCATGGTTGGTATTGCCTCTAGGATAGTCTCTCTGGGAACTTTTTGTTCTACCTGTTCCTCCAGGTTGTCTATCCAGATTTTAAGGGATCTGGCTACACAAGTGGCCGCGATAGCTGGCCTTAGTGCTCCTGCCGAGGCTTCCCATGCTGTTTTCAGGGAACTGTCCACCTTCCTATCCAGAGGTTCTTTTAGAGAACCTAGATCCTCGAATGGCAGGGAGGATTTTCTGGCAACTTTTGAAATTGCCACATCAATTTTCAAGGCTCTATCCCAAGATGAGGACGCCTCCTCTTCAAAAGGATATCTTCTCTTTAGGGAGGAGGTTATTTGGGACCTTTTTTCTGGTTTTTGCCATTCCCTCTTAATCAGTTATTGTAGCTGTTCATTAATAGGGAATGACCTCCGTTTTTTCTTTTGTAGACCACTGAACATAAGTTCTTGGGCTGTCTTTTTGGCCTTCTCGTCTACCAGCCCCATGGTAGAGCGAACAGCTTTTATAAGCTTATCCGTAGCCTCTGCTGGAAATGCATCCTCCTCCTCTGAGCTACTATCTGAGCAGCGGGCTGTATCTGAGTCCCCCTCTGACTCCGAGGAATCCCTTTGGGATGCTACTGAGGGGCTGGATCTGTCCCTAGATCTGGCATCCGTGTCAGCTGTCTGTAATGCTTTTACGGACCTAGAGACTTCGGACTGGATCAGAGATCTTAGGCTGTCCGTAAAGGAGGGTGTTTCCTCCGCCACAGTCTTGTTGATACACTCCTGACACAGTCTTTTACCCCAAGATATCTTTAAAGGCCTTTTACATAAGGGACATTACTTATTTTTAGTTTTTGCCTTATACTTTTTGGGGACCTCCTATACTCCACCCCCCAATGTATGTAAGAAAAGAGGGGAGAGACGGAGATAAGAGAAAAGAACAGACATTAGCGTGCTGGACTTTCTCGCAGTTCACTCACCACTCGGACGCTTTCAAAGTACGGGTATCGGATCCGGAGGTTGGCTGGTTTTCTCCGTGTCTCCCAATGAGACTAGGGACCCCTCCTTGGCATGGCGATCCGTCCGTACGCTGTCCGAGCGGCTTCTGCTGCTGCCATGGCGGGTCTGGCTCTTTTCACTTGAGCGAGACCGCCTTTCCTGCATCTCTTGCTGTGGCATCAAATGCTCTGGTGAAAAGCTCTCCATCTTACACACTACCACGTAACAAGAGTAGTCACCTTCAACCTGGCCTAGTTTAGTGACACACGCCGGCAGCACTTCTGGCTCGTTTAAATAGATTCACTTCCCCCTTTTTTATTTTTATGGATCACCTGGTTGATCCTGCCATTACTGGTCGCTTCAGTAGTTAGGTGCATATGCGCACCTGTCATGATTTGATTACCTGGCTGATCGTGCCTGCACCACTTCCGGTGCTCATAGATGCAATCAATCACCTGGTTGATCCTACATCTGCCGGCCGCTAGCGCAACGCCTGCTGTTGTGAACTCTGTTTTCAGGCTCCCTCTTGTGGTCACAGGTGGTATTGTGTGACTTTTGTTTTGGGCTCCCCCTGGTGGTTTTGTTTGTTATCCTGCGGGTCTGTGGCTGATCAGATGCCTCGTTATTCACTGGGAGTTTCCTATTTAGCTCTGTTTCACTTCCACTTGTTGCCGGCTGTCAATGTACTCACTGCTATTCTGATTACTCCTGATTATCTTCGGTTTCAGTCTCTTCAGGAGAAGCTAAGTTCTGTTTAATTATTTTTTGCTCATCAGTCTGCAATATGATTTCTGTGTATGATGAGTTTAGTCCAGCTTGCTAATATGTGATTTCTTCTGCTGGTTTGCTCTGGGGTACAGAGTTGCTTCCCCCGCACCATTAGTTGGTGCGGGGGCTCGAGCGATCTCTGCGTGGATATTTTGAATAGGGTTTTTAATTGACCGCACAGTTCCCTTTCTATTTTCTGCTTTCTAGTGTTAGCGGGCCTCATTTGCTAAATCTAATTTCATCTCTGCGTTTGTGCTTTCCCCTTAACTCACCGTTAATATTTGTGGGGGGCTATTCTATATCTTTGGGGTCATTTCACTGAGGCAAGTGAGGACTTTCGTTCCCTCTAGGAATAGTCAGTTTCTCAGGCTGTGAAGAGACGTCTAGGATTTTCAGGTAACATTCCATGGCTGCCTATAGTTGTTTGCGGATAGGATTAGGTTGCGGTCAATTCAGTTACCACTTCCCCAGAGTTTGTAGTCGGTTTAGTTACTTAGCTAGTCCTACTTGCGATCCTTGCCACTAGGATCATAACAGCCTGCGCTGTATAATCATGTCAGAGCGCGCACCCGGCAACCACTTCCAGTGCGCGCTATTAGAGCCACCATTTACCTGGCTGATCCTGCCATTGCCGGCCACCCAGCGCGACAGGTCCCAGAACAACCACATTACATCAGACTTACCACGCAGACTCCCTCTGCGACACATATCGGCCATTCACAACAATGCCAGTCACTGTTTCACCACTATTATCACAACAGATATGCCTCATGCATATCCCAAGGAGCACACACAGCGCCCCCTAGCTGCCACAGGGGTCACTGCATCACAGGGCATTATAACAGATGACCTGTAGAAATATATTGCAGAGAAAAAAAAATGACAACCAGCATGGATTCAAGATAGATAAGTCATGTCTTACCAACATGTTAGGTTTCTATGAAGAGGCAAGTGCAAATCTGGATGTTGGTAATGCAGCTGATGTGATTTATCTGGACTTTGCAAAGGCATTTGATACTGTCCCACATAACAGCCTTATACTGAAGCTACAGAAGCAAGGACGGGAGGAAATTTTATGCAGGTGGGTAAGGAATTGGGTAAAGACTGGAAACAAAGTCGTCGTAAATGGTATGCTCTCTAAATGGGATATAGTCAACAGTGGGGAATCACAGGGATCTGTGCTAGGACCAATTCTTTTTAAACTCTTTATTAATGACCTTGTGGATGGGATTAAGGCTGCTGTCACACTAGCAGTATTTGGTCAGTATTTTATATCAGTATTTGTAAGCCAAAACCAGGAGTGGAACAATTAGATGAAAATTATAATGGAAACATATGCACCACTTCTGAATTGATCACCCACTCCTGGTTTTGGCTTACAAATACTGATCAAATACTGATAGTGTGACGGCAGCCTAAGAGTAAAGTATGTCTTTGCGGAAGACACCAAACTATGTAGGGTATTAAAATCTCTCCTTGATATTACAATATTTCAAAACGATCTGGATAACATGTCTGAATGGGCAAACACTTGGAGATTTAGTGTTGATAAATATAGAGTAATGCACCTTGGATGGAAAAATCATATTGCTGCATATACAATAAATGGGAATGTACTGGGGACTATAGAACAGGCGAAGGACAATTAAGATGAGCAGCAGTAGTCAATGTCAAGCAGCAGCCGCAAAAGCAAACAAAATTTTAGGGTGTATAAAAAGAGATACAATCCTGTGATCCCAACGTATCGATATCCCTTTATAAATCACTTGAGAAGCCACATCTAGAATATGGTAAACAGTTTGGGGCTCAACATTTTAAAAAGGATATTCAGAAGTTAGAGTCAGTTCAAAGGCGGAAACTAGATTATTACAGGGGATGGAGGCCGCTCAAATGATGAGAGGTTGGAAAAATTGGGCTTGTTTAGCTTAGAAAAAAAAAAGAAAAAGATGCCTGAGAGGAGGAGATCTCATTTACAAGTACATGTGCTTCTCACAAAATTAGAATACCATCAAAAAGTTAATTTATTTCAGTTCTTCAATACAAAAAGTGAAACTCATATTATATAGAGTCATTATACACAGAGTAATCTATTTCACGTGTTTATTTCTGTTAATGTTGATGATTATGGCTTACAGCCAATGAAAACCCCGAAGTCATTATCTCAGTAAATTAGAATACTTTATAACACAAGCTTGAAAAATGATTTTAAAATCCGAAATGTTGTAAACTGAAATGTATGTATGAGGATGCTCAGTACCTGATTAGGTCTTCTCCCACTCCCAAATTCATTATTATGCTATCACGGATTTATAATGAATGAGGGGGACACAGGACAGGAACTACGGCTATGGGCACACATTCAAGATCTGCAGCAGCAAATTCTGCTTCATATCCTAATGTGTTGACAGAAAGAAAGTTGCTCAAAATCAATTTTTTTAATTATAGAAAAAAAAAAAAAAAAAAAAAAAAAGAACGGCACTCCTTAGACAAAAAGGAGGTGCATGGATCGGGTCACAACCATTACGATACAAAATATGTGGAATCTGGAATTCTCAAAGGGGCTAATTTTTATTGCAATCAATAAATAGTGCATCAATATATAACGTTTCGGTCTAGCTGACCTTCATCAGATATACACTAGTAGCATAGAATTTCATAAATTGACAGATTGACAGCCATTGCGACGGACGTCGCACCACGATACTGCACTAGGCATTCCTGCTTACCAAGCACAGGGGCTGCCATTTGAAATTTAAACAGCCGGAGTCTAATCTTCAGACATTTATGAAATTATATGCTACTAGTGCATATCTGATGAAGGTCATCTAGACCGAAACATTATAAATGGATACACTATTTCTTGACTGCAATAAAAATTAGCCTCTTTACAAAATATATGGAATACAGAATTCTCAAAGTAAATGTTTTGCCTTTTTTTTTACATGCTTTTCTTGCATATTTTCCACATTCAATAGTATGGGTGAAATACGCTGCAAGAATAGACAATCTGCAAGGAAAAAATAAGCAACGTGTGCATGACACTTCCGGGATTCTCATTCACTTCGTTTGTACTGTAAAACCTTGCGCACTCTGTGTGCACACAGCCTTACAGTTAATTGGGGAAAGTCACAGAGACTGAATAATTTATATTTATTGGGCGCCGGCAATTATAGTTAATGGGGGGCACAGTGCTCCTGATCGCTTTATATTTTGATTGGTGCGTGGCTAATAGCATATTAACCATGGGGTACATATCTATAGTCAGGAGCGCAGTGTGGGGGAGACATGTATGTATACAATATATATGACCTTGTTATTTTCAGGACTGCGGTGATCATCATGACGAGTCATGCCTGGGAGATGTCGACATTAAGGTCTGAACAGATGGAGAAGAAGCAGCAGAAAATTATTAATCAGATGAGACGTCAGTCATAAGTTCCTGGATGTACGGTAAATATTATTCTGTATTTGTTCTGTATAACTTGGAGGGATAATTTTATTTGTAAAATCCTTTAAGCTGCATTCTCACATTCGTGTGATAGGTCTGTGTGATGCCAGATTTTTTATTTATTTATTTTTTAAATCGGACGGCACACACAGACCCGTAGGGTTTTATAGATCCTTTCACACATCTGTGAAAATCACAGCTCTGAGAATGAGATCCGTGAGGGTCAAAGAATGCTTTGTTCTGATACGATTCTGAGTATCAGTAAGACATGACCAATGTGTCTGTAAAAGCAGGCAGCACACAGACACTGCACATGGATACAGGAATATAGCCTTATTATGTGCAGTCCCTTAGTATATAATGTGCTCACTTATTAGGTATTACCCCGTCCTTAGTTACATAGTTTCCTCTTTTATTATGTAGAACAACATCCCTTATTATGTACCATCCTCTCTAGTTATGTATAGGGCAGCCCCTGGCTATGTACATGTCTGTCAATTACATCACATATTTTTGTTATTCACAGCACCCTCTCTTTATATCTAACGAGAGGTCTATATAATAAAATGACTACTGGTGGAGGAGCACCTGACCTGTCCATCAACCGCCTCCATTAGAAAAGAAGCTTTCCCATGATCCATCAGCAGTCATTGCATTATATAGCCAACAAGAGAGGACAATATGTAATAAAAAACATGGTGCAATAAATAATCTGATGTGTAAGGTACGGTGCTGTACATAACAAAAGGGGGCACTGTGTAATAAAGGAAGGCAATATACATAAAGGACAGCATGCTATATATAGATTTATGTGGCTATATATCTGTAGCTTTGTCACCATAGAAGGAGAGGGCCCAGACATTTCTTGCACAGAGGACCCTAAGCTGTCAGTGTTCGCCCCTGTGCCCATACATTGTGCTCCCTTACAGTTTAGTGCCCCCATATATTGTGCCCAGCTTGTTATTCTAGAGACATGCACCCCGTAAATTGTGAAATGCACTCTCCCGACTACAATAATGGCAAACATATGGCCGCTTACTATAGTTTAGGCACAGTGGAGCTCAGAAGGATATGGACATTTGGATGCACAGATTTCACTGGGTTTTATTTTAGATGGTTGGAGCAGTGTTGCTTTCCAGTCTTTGTTTTACCAGTAAGGCTGCTTTCACACTAGCGTCGGTACGGGCCCGCCGCAGTGCGTCGGGCCGACGTACCGACGCATGCTGTGAAAGAAATGCCCGACGTGGGCAGCGGAAGCAGTGTTACGACACTTCCGCTGCCCCATTGCAAGGTCCGGGGAGGAGGGGGCGGAGTTTCGGACGCGCATGCGCGGTCGAAAATGGCAGACTCGACGCACAAAAAAGCGTTACATGTAACTTTTTTGTGGCGGCGGTCCGCCAAAACACAACACAACCATCGCACGACGGTTGCGACGTGTGGCACTGCGTCACAATGCGTCGCTAATAAAAGTCTATGGAGAAAAAACGCATCCTGCGGGCAACTTTGCAGGATGCGTTTTTTCTCCACAATGACGCATTGCAACGTGCAGTGCCCGACGCTAGTGTGAAAGTAGCCTAACGTGGGAATCTGCTATGTTTCCAGTGACAGACCTTTGTGCGGGATGGTTTTGTGAAAATAAATTAGGGTTTTTATTGGTAACATTTTGGGGTACATAACATTTTTTGATCGCTTTCAGTATAGGGCTGGGATCACATAATTGTGTTCTACGCTGAGCACTTACGTTTCCATGTAAAACCCACCAAAATGCGATTCAGACAATACTGACGGAACCACGCACCATGAGTCAGATGGAGACGCCTTGGACTGTTTGCAGTCTGGTTCCGTTGACTACCATCTCTTTAGGCGTTCACAGAATGGTGGTCGACCAGACTTGTGCGCTAATAAGACACTCAAAATAACCTGACACCACTGGAACAGAAACCAGACAGAGTGCAAAGTGACTCCATCTACATCATTATACTGAGTAATTCAGAAAGGGATTTTGACTAAATCAGGTTTTTTGTGATTTACACGGAAACCTCAACGTAAGCGCTCAGCGGAGAGCGCAGGATAAATGGAAGCAGAACCTTGTTCTGATTTTTGGGAGGCACAATGAATAAATAGACAGTGCGAGAACAGTTATTTTTATTTTTGCGCGGTTCACCGTGTGGTACAAGTGATAAGACTTCTTTATTCTTCAGGTCGGTGCGATTACAGCGATACCAGATTCATATTTTTTTTATGTTTTGCTTGCCATCACGCAGTAAAAATGTTTGTTTCTTTTTTTAATAAAAAATATTTTTTGTTGCCATATTCTGAGAGCTGTAACCTTTATTTTTGGCGAATAGAGCTGTATGAGGACTTATTTTTTGCATGACAAGTTCTGGAGATTTTTTGGTATTTTGCGGTACATAACTTTTTATTCAGATTTTTTAGGATGCAGAATGAACAAGAAACATCAATTCAATTATCGTTTAATTTTTTTTGCTTATTTGCACGGTCACCGTGCGATAAAAGATGAAAAGACCAGTTTGCTGGGTCTGAATGATTATAGCGATACCAGATTTAAATACCGTAGTTGTTATGCTTTACTACTTTTACAAAATAAAAACAATATTTTACAAAATAAAAACAATATTTTACAAAAACCGATTTGTTTTTGCATTGCCATATTCTGAGAGCTGTAACTTTTTAAAATGAATTTGTCATCCCCTTGGACATATTGAACCTATTATAATGGGCATAAATGTGATAGAAATGTTAAACTACTTCTACCTGTATGTCTTAGGCTGCCGTCACACTAGCAGTATTTGGTCAGTATTTTACATCAGTATTTGTAAGCCAAAACCAGGAGTGGAACAAATAGAGGAAAAGTATAACAGAAACATATGCACCACTTCTGCATTTATCACCCACTCCTGGTTTTGGCTTACAAATACTGATGTAAAATACTGACCAAATACTGCTAGTGTGACGGCAGCCTTATATATTTGCTGTCTTGTTGAGAAATCGTATACTTTCTGTATGCTAATGAGCTCTTCCAGGCTCCGGGGCATGAACTGTTATCACCTGTATGCCCATATTAAAGGGAACCTGTCACTCCTTATCGATTAAACAAAAATTAATTGTTTTCTTGGACAAAGGTCTCTCTACATGTTCAATGGGGTGGACTTGCCATCGGTGCAACCACTGCAGCTGAACAAGGATCCAAGATGTAAGAAGGCCACTACCACCTCCAAAGCAGGTGCAATTGTGCATTATCATGAGCTGTTGGACTGCAAAGGGCCAATAGACGGTTCTTACACAGGGGCCCTCATCTGTCTGTGTCAACCCCTGCATCTTTAAAGGGAACCTGTCACCCCCAAAATCGAAGGTGAGCTAAGCCCACCGGCATCAGGGGCTTATCTACAGCATTCTGTAATTCTGTAGATAAGCCCCCGATGTATCCTGAAAGATGAGAAAAAGAGGTTAGATTATACTCAGCCAGGGGCGTTCCCGCTGCGGTCCGATGGGAGTCGCGGTCCGGTCCGGGGCCTCCCATCTTCTTACGATGACGTCCTCTTCTTGTCTTAACGCTGCGGCTCCAGCGCAGGCGTACTTTGTCTGTCCTGTTGAGGGCAGAGCAAAGTACTGCAGTGCGCAGGCGCCGGGAAAGGTCAGAGAGGCCCGGCGCCGCCCAGGTTCGATTTTGGGGATGATATATACCCTATTTAAGGGAACCTATGTCCCAGGGGGTGACAGATTCCCTTTAAAAAAAAGTTTCCGAATGAGACATGTTTGGGCTTGTTTTTTGCAGGACAGTTTGACGTTTGCATATATACAATTTTTTTTCTTGACATGGGCCTTTTTGATCGCTTTTTGTTCAATTTATGTGTGTCAGTATGATGAAAAAGCAACATTTTTGGCATGTTTATTTGTTTTGTTTGTTTTTTTTTTTTTTTTACAGTGTTCACCATAAGGAATAAATAACGTGATAGTTTTATAGACAGTGAATCACTCCGGATGTAGCAATACCAATTATGTGTACTTTATTATTTTGATTTTCATGCAAATGCAGCATTTTTAGTGGCAGAATGACTGATTTGTGGACAATTTATACCTACTTTGATATTTGGTCTCATGCATTGCAGTACTGCACTTTACTGCAGTGCATAACATCTGTCAGTGAGTCACTGACAGCCTGTGAGACCCTGCTATAGCTGAATCTCACAGGCCACCATACCCTGCGGTCATCAGATGACCTTAGGGTACCACGAAAACCATCAGCACCCGCGATTATGATCGCTTGGGAACAATTCTGACATAAGGTGTCTTTTAAGCCCCTTTTAAGTACTTCTATACCGCAGTCAAGATTGACAGCGGTATTTCAGGGGTTAAGTATCATGTACAGCTTTCACCCGCAGGAATTGGGCCCGGGTAGGGGCCCTATCCACTTATTACTGACCGTTGCTTTAAAAAGAACGAAAAGGAATAAGACCCCTTAACGGCTGCCGTTTTAATGTGTATTAGTTGTCGTTAAGGGGTTAAAAGTGAATTGAATTTTATATTTATTTGCAATGAACAACAGAAGCCAATGAATGTAATCTCAGAGGGGGATACAACAGTACCTGTGGCAAGAGCCACTATGGATCGGTAGTTAATTAAATAAAGCCAAATTAGGTTAATTTACAGCCTAATATCCATCATGACTGAGTGCGTCCCCAGTGAGAAGCAAGGAGGGAAAGGACTTTTTATCAGGCCAGCATGTCATTCTTAATAGTCTGTGTTCCAGTCCATATTACGCAGGGTACTATGGGCAAGGTGTCTGTTTGCGATCACTTCAGACGTAATCAAGTCTACATAGCAATGGAAGGAAATTCTGGGACAGTGAACTTTTAAAGCAAAGTCTGACTACAGAGCATTGTGCTGCCTGTACTAGCTCATACTGTAATAGATATACACCATTGGGAGGCAACAGTGTGCTGCAAAATAGAGCGGTGTGGAAAGCTACACTGAAAACTTTAGGAAGTAGATAGACATGATTGTGTCAGGGTGATACAAATATTAGCGCATTTTCTCATGCTATACCCTGGTCTTTTTTCTCCCCCCCGTTGCCAGATTCTAAACCTTTGGAAGGGCTTCAGTAAAAAGACTTTCTGTTTGGCAGAATCAAATTTATAGTGGATATGTCAGATTTCACTATACAAATTGCTTACGTTATCAAATAGACCTTTTATACCTGCTCCAACTGCTGAATTTACTTTGAAATGCATGTCACATTCACAACGCCTGCACAGCCCGATTTCCAAATTAGCTTTTATTTTTCCTTACAATCCGCAGACAGACAGATAGATATAGACTAGATAGAAAAGTTAAAATTATGGTTTGTTTACTTCCCATTTGCAGTTTTCAATAGGGCCAGTTGCTAGATCACTAAAACCCCAGGACTATACCTTCGATATTATTACTATTATTATTGGGGGGGTTTTGTGTGCGTGGCACAAGATGTGCATTAAAGGGGTTGTCCAGGCTTGAGGCTCAAGTCTGTAGTCATTTTATATGTGCAGACTTGCGAATCCTCACAGTGCACATTGTCAGGATTCTCCCTGGTGCTGGGAGCAGCCGATGCGTGACCGCAAGTATGCAATGTACATATGTACGGACACATGTCAATTAGAGGTGCGCGGCTTCACTGAATACAAGCGAGTTGAGCACAGCTGGACATGTCTAGTCAGAGTGTGGCCAGAAGTAAGAAAATCGCATACTTGCGGTCACATGACCGCCCACTCTCGACACCAGCACCAGAGAAACCTGACAGAGTGCACTGTAAGGATTCACTAGTCTGCAGTCACACAGACTGCAGACTTGAACCCCAAGCATGGATAATCCCTTTAAGCGTTATATAAAGATGTAATAGAATTGTTCTGCCTGCAAAAGGTATCACAACAATCAGTGCTGAAAGATCAAGCTGGTTCCAGTAGCATGATCAAGGTTCCCATAGTGTGCCAAGTCCGGCAGATGGGCCCAATGAGTAAATTACCAATTAAGGATGCACTTCAATAATAATAATAATAATAATCATAATCTCTTTATAACATATATACAACATATTCTGCAGCGCTTTACAGTTTGCACACATTATCATTGCTGTCCCTGATGGGGCTCACAATCTAAATTCCCTATCAGTATGTTTTTGGAATGTGGGAGGAAACCAGAGAACCCGGAGGAAACCCACGCAAACACAGAGAGAACATACAAACTCCTTGCAGATGTTGTCCTTGGTGGGATTTGAACCCAGGACTCCAGCGATGCAAGGCTGCAGTGCTAACCACTGAGCCACTCTGCTGCCCATATTTTGTCACCCATAAAAAGATTTTAGGGACACAATAAAAGGAGGGTGAGCTGGGGCTTCGATATCAAATGGATCAATAGCAGACTAGTGGAATTCCAACTCATCTCAGTCCTGCTGATCACGTCCCTGAAAAGGCCCACAGCGCTTCAGTGAATGCCATGTCCCCTGTATTGTTGACCAGGCATTGCTCTGTACATTTTGTAACAGCCTGAATGGGGCTGATAAACAGTAACTGAAGCAAGCGCTACATACGGTAATACTTGTATGTGCATGAGCCAAAATCATGTAAAACTGCGACCCTGTATACTTCCTGCAAACCTTTCTACACAAACGGCCCACAGGACACCAAATAGTTGTTTATGTGCAGAAGAATTGCAATCCCTCAATTCTTTACAATCTCAACTTCCTGAATAGTCCTCAACAGTCTTATTTCTAGAGGTCATTAATTAAAGTTTGATTAATCGCAGAAATGATATAAATGTTCACTGGTGCATTATGTTTCTCATTAAAACTATTTAACCACTCAGTTGCTACACATCAGGAGCTTGGGAAAAAAAAAAAAAAAAAGGTCTGCTATAAATCCATCTTTATAGAAGATTCAACCAAAAGGAAAAAAACAAACAAACAGACTTGGGATCTCCCGAGTTACCAGTCCCTAATCAAGTCATGGTAAGGGTCATACAAAGGCCAGAATTAGAGCACCATGAAGTAGCAGCACAGAGCCAGATGGGAGCACTAAATCTAAAAAAGTTGTAGGAGAAATGGTCTCACAAACTGACATAAATGGCAAGAGCTGACCTGCATAGCAGTCCAAACGGCGTTGTCTACCTTACAAGAGATAAAAGTTTAAAGGGAATCTGTGAGCAGGATTTCACCCCCCAAACAATTTATAGGTGGATGCAGCTCTTTCAATGCCAACTCCAGCAATACCTTAACATGGCCAGGACGTTCCTCCATTACTGAGAAATCAGTGGTTTAAATTGATCTGCAACTGGCTATAGTAGATCTGAAGTCTGTCACTCCAGCTCTATTCCCCGCCAAGCACCGCCTCTTCCTGCTTGACTGACAGCCTGACTTCAGGCAAAGGAGCCATCAGTAAAGCAACCATGCTGCTGGTCCAAACTATCAAACTGTGCGTTGTAGGCCGCTTTGCCTCTGCAGCGTCGGAAGAGCATAGCGGCACTGAAACTGGCCAGAGCAAAGGCTAACAGTGCGCTGTGGCCAGGTCCAGCAGGGGGCGTACAAGCTCTAATGGAAAGAGCTAGTCTTCACTGAGCATGTTCAGCTACTATGGTTCTCGAGAACAGAGGACTTGTATTAACTAAATTGCAAATTGGCGTGTTTTTAAAAACACTTTTGCAATTTTACCCATATAATATGAGAATAACCTATTAATATACCCCTAAGTATGGTAATATGTTATAGACAATCTGTTAAGTTTAACTTTTATAAGGCCATAGACATTACATTTTTTTGGTGGCGTGGTGGGGGGAGGGGAAGATCCTTTACCAATTTTACGATGCCCAGGCACAATTTAATGTTGGTGACATTATAAACTATAAAGGTCTGATCCATTGGGGACCAAGTGCTGGGATTCCCACAGCTCATTAAAAAAGGGTCTCATGTTCCCTGAATGGAGCAGTAGGGCATAAGTGTGTCCATTCACGGTGTATGGTATTAGTGGTCAAGCACGGCCTCTACTTCTGTCATATGCCACATACCCTCACCTTTTCTGTGAGAAGTAACAAATCTTGTAGGGGGAATCCCTCATGTACGTTGAAC
The DNA here is from genome assembly GCF_051348905.1 of Ranitomeya variabilis. NCBI lineage: Eukaryota > Metazoa > Chordata > Amphibia > Anura > Dendrobatidae > Ranitomeya > Ranitomeya variabilis. The sequence goes on along the minus strand of NC_135235.1, from coordinate 282,024,903 downwards.
ACCCGATCCTTGTTCTTACAGGAAATAAGATGTTACCAGAGGTGTATGCCAGCAGCTTCTCCCCATTCTAAATACATGCATGTTTGGCCGAAATCAATGTCCATATGTATGGGGGGACGTACATGGGAGAAATATTTGTTGGGCGGCAACTATTAAAGATGCAGGGGTGGGCACAGACAGATGAGGGCCCCTGTGTAAGAACTGTATATTGGCCCTTTGCAATCCAACAGTTTATTATAATGCTAGCCCCCCCCCGCCAAAAAATGAAATAAAGGGGGGGTCTCATGGCATTACAGATCTTAGGAATATTGTTGTTATCAGATATGCACATTGGTCTTTAATTTAGGGTTCAATCTCAGGTCAGTTTAAATGTCCATGGTGAGCTATTTTTAGAAGCTCTGGTTTTAACTGGTGTTTTTGGCGCCCATTTCAAAGGATTTTTATTGGTGGTTATGGTTGTTGGGCAGATTTATTTTGCTATATATTTGCCAGCTTTTACCAGGGAACATCATTCCGCTGGAGAAGTGAAGAAAAGAAGAGACCCCTTTCCAGGATGGAAGAATTGCTGCAGCAGCTGATCTCCAGAGCCGGCGCTGAGGGCGGGGTTGACTGGCTAAGGAGCTGCCTCGCTATAGAACCTTATGCGGTAGCATCCGAAGCCGTCTCCCCCCCTCCCTTACCGGCATCCCAGGCTGAGTCCCCGTGTCAAGACGCTGCAGAGCCACTATTGGTCATCAGAGCTCCAGGCTCTCCGGCCCTGCCGTTACCTCAGGATGGACCGGGCCCGTCGCAGAGGACCAGACGCCGCTCTCAAGCGCCATCCAGGAAGCCTCGCGGTGCTGCATCCAGGAGATCTCGCAGCCCAGCGCGAGAGCTCACACAGCGTCCTCAGCCGTCGCCAGCCGCGTCATCAGTGAGCGCTGGCAGATCAGGGGTAAGATGCAGCCGTACAAGCGCTGCGGGAACCCCTCTGTCAGGCGCCCTGTCGGCGATGGCTGCGGCCTCCTCCAGCATCCCAGCTCCCGCACCGGATCGCGTGCTCCCGCAGCGTGAGGACTCCATCGGGTCAGGATCAGCTGGCTCGCACCGGCGCTCGCCCAATATGGAGGGCTGGAGTGCTGGCAACTCTTCTGGACGCAGCAGCGACGCCATCAGTAGGGGTGAGAACATTCATGTGCCCCTGTCTGTCTCGCACTCTGATTTTAAAAACATGATCAAGGATGTGGTTTCAGAGACACTGGGGGAGGTTTTTAAATCTCCTTCTCCCACAGTTGTCAGTTTTGACAACAGTCCTGGAATTTCCACATCCTCTACGCTAATTCCTCAAAATCACTTTAAAGAAGCTCTGACTTGTGAGCTTTCTCCCCTTGGTTTTCATCTCAGCTCAGCAACAAAGGAGCTGATTTGGAGTAACCAATACATTGATTTATTTTCTCTGCTTCCTCGCAGGGATCAGCCGGGTAGGTTGGAGAGGCGCGATGAAAAATCTGATTCGGATGACGTTAAACGTGGTCACATCAGATCTTTCAACAATTGGATACAGGCCTTTTCAATTTACTCGGCGGTCCTGGGCGAGAAATCACCCAATTTATGTAGTAAATTGTTTCAACACATTGACATAATTTTGGAGGCATACCGCAACTTTGGCGGTTTTGCCTGGATTAATTATGATGAATCTTTTAGGCAAAAGTTAGCTGTTCATCCTGACCTCTCCTGGGGTACGAAGGATGTGGGGCTTTGGATTAATCTGATGCTGCCTCAGAGACAGTCTTCAACTAAACAGGTGTCATCAGCCCTCCCTAAGAAGGGCGTCTGTTTTGCTTTTAATGACTCTGTCTGTAAGTGGAATACTAACTGCAGATTTCGACATGAGTGTTCATTTTGCGGAAATGCGCACTCTATGTCACGATGCTTTAAAAAGCAGTCCGCTCAGCAAACACTTTCCAGGGACAGCAATGCAAAAAGCCTCGACCCCAGTGAAGCTGGAAAGACTGGTGTACTGGCTAAACAAGTACCCAGATCTTCTGAGCAGTAAATTAATTTTTAACGGGTTTTCTAAAGGTTTTTTTGTGCCTTCTTTTAAAGGGATCGGCTGTAAGTTGTTAAGGAATCTTCCCTCTCTGGCGTTTAATCCCGAAATAGCTAGAGAAAAAATTTTTAGCGAGCTGGAACTTGGTAGGGTCGCAGGTCCTTTTACCTCCCCTCCTTTCCCAAATTTTCGTATTTCTCCGTTAGGTTTAGTACCCAAAAAAGATACGGGATCTTTCCGCCTGATTCACCACCTATCGTACCCCACTGGTTCATCTTTAAATGATGAGGTAGATAAAGACGTCTGTTCTGTTAGCTACTCATCATTTGATTTGGCCATAGACATGCTTAGGACTATGGGTAAGAACGCTCTTATGTCCAAATCGGACATTAAGTCGGCGTTTCGGTTATTACCTATAGATCCTAACGGTTTTAATTCATTAGGCTTTTATTTTGAAAACCAGTTTTTCTTTGACAAATGCCTCCCTATGGGTTTTTCCCTGTCTTGTTTTTACTTCGAGAGCTTCTCATCATTTTTGCATTGGATACTGGAATCTAATTCCCCCAACGTCAATATTTTGCATTATCTAGACGATTTTTTGTTTGTAGGCCCCCCTGAATCCTCAATTTGTTTAGATACACTTAATAGTTTTATTAAAATGTGCGAGTATTTTGGCGTTCCCATTGCCCATGAGAAAACCGTTTTTCCTTGTAATTGTATCGAGTTTTTAGGCGTTACGTTAGACTCGGTTAAAATGGAATCCAGACTCCCGCCGGACAAAATTGTAAAATTATCCACTGCACTAAATAATTGTCTTACCAAAAAGAAGGTGATCTTAAAGGATCTTCAATCTTTACTCGGCCTACTAAATTTTGCTTTGCGTATTATTCCAATCGGTCGAGTCTTTTCTAGACGGCTTTATGATGCTACCAAAGGATTAACGTCTCCTACTTCTCATATCAGAATTTCTTCTGAGATGAAGGAGGATGTAAAAATTTGGTTAGAATTTCTTTCAGATTTTAACGGAAAGTCTTGCTGGCAAACTGCTTTTATTTCTGCTGACTCAATCCCCTTCTCTGTTTCAGTGAATTCCACTTCCGGCTGTGGTGTTCTTTTGTCACATCATTGGTGTTATGTTCAGTGGCCATCTCATTGGTTGGATTCTCATATCACAAATAATGAGATGGTGCTGGAACTCTTTGCAATTTTTTTGGGGCTCTATTTATGGGGCTCTTTGATTCAAAACTCCAGGATTAGCATCTTTTCATTGAATCAAGGAGTACTTCTCTCCATAAACACCCTGTCCTCTAAAAATAAATGTGCTTCTTTGATTATAAGACAGTTGGTTTTAACATGCCTAAAATTTAATATTTGGATCAAAGCGAAACAAGGTGTGAGTGCATGGGCTTCAGTGGCGGGTTCACTGTGCAAACATGAGCGGTCAATTTTTTGCTTACAGGTACCCAACGCAGATTTGGAGCCAACTCCTTGCCCGCAGTCAATTTGGGAGCTGATTTCGATTTGATTCCTCAGTGTATTAGGAATTCCCTCTCTGCTAGATCATGGGCCGATTATTCGGCCGCGTGGCTTAGATGGGTGAATTTTTGCGCCCTTCATAACTTAAATTGTAATGTATCCAATGCCTTATCCGGCCTGCAGTTTGCAGTATCTCTGTCTGAATCAGGCCTCTCCCACTCAGCTATAGCTAAATCCATTGCAGGGGTATCGTTTTTTCTAAAATTAAGGGGTAACCCCCCGCTAACTAGTTTTTTTCCCTTAAAACAATTTTTGAAGGGCTTGAAGAGATCTAACTTTAAACCAGATTCAAGACGCCCGATCTCTTTCCAGCTTTTGAAGGAATTATGCTTAGCGCTCCCTGATGTTTGTAGTTCTAGAGAGGAGAGCCTTTTATTTTATTCAATATTCACACTCACATTTTTCGGTGCCTTGCGGGTTGGCGAGGTAGTCTCAACTAAAAAATCGGAACCTTCTGGTCTGTTCAGGTCTGATGTCAGAGTTGATAATTCTCAAGTAGTTTTATTTATTAGACAATCAAAAACAGACCAGATGGGCAGAGGTTCTAGGTTAATTATTAACTCTTTCCCTGAGCCGTTAATCTGCCCAGTATCTAGTTTAAGGCGTTGGCTTACTATTAGGCCAGATATTTCAGGCCCGTTATTTATTCATTTGGATGGTTTACCTGTAACTATATTTCAATTCAATGCAGTTCTAAAAAAAATGCTTATGTTCTTTGAATTACCAACACCTTAGGATCACTTCCCATTCTTTCCGTATAGGAGCTGCTACCGAAGCAGCCAGATCAGGCTTAGAGGATGCTTCAATACAGAAATTGGGTAGATGGGAATCTAATAGATTCAAATTGTATGTTCGCCACGAACTTTACGATTACTAATTATCTATTTATTTTTCAGGTCCATTCATAGTGTGGATTATTGGACACTCGTATATTTTTTGGGCAGAGAAGAGGGCCAGGCAGAGAGTTTATACTGAGAATTTATCATTTAATTCTTCTCAAGTTCAGATCTTCTGGCACAGTGTTCGGGGCATGAAATGGTCAAATTTTTGTTTTGAGTTTAGAAAATGTATTAACATGTTTCCTTTTCCAGATTTAGTGATTTTTCATCTGTCCGGTAACGATCTGGGCAAAATGAGAACTTTAGATTTATTAGCTTTTATGAGGTCTGATATTTGCAGCATTAGACAGTCTTTTCCGTCTGTTGGTCTTGTTTTTTCTGAAATTGTCCCCAGAATTTTATGGTCTGATTCTAAGTTTTTATTTTTGGATAAGATTCGTAAAAGAATTAATAGGAGTATGAGTAAATTTTTACCATTAATTGGCGGTTTTTCTTTTCGTCATGAGGATTTAGAAGGGTTTTTACCAGGACTTTTTCGGAATGATTTGGTCCATTTATCAGTTATTGGATTGGATATTTTTAACTTAAATTTACAATCAATGGTTGAAAAGTGGCTGTGTGGTTATGGGGGGGCCTCGCCTCTTTGAGGCTTGGCTCTTGGGAAAATCGCCCATTGGTATGGGCGGATTGGATTTGGTATTTTTATGGAAATATGGAAGTTGTGATTACATTATTTATTTTGTTTGTAACTGGTTTAACCCTAAATAAACATCACGGCCATTTTTCTTCCACTCAATAAATTCTGTGTTGTGTTTTTATTTATTATTTAAGGAATAGATCTTGTAATGCCATGCTAGCCCCCCCCCGCCAAAAAATGAAATAAAGGGGGGGTCTCATGGCATTACAGATCTTAGGAATATTGTTGTTATCAGATATGCACATTGGTCTTTAATTTAGGGTTCAATCTCAGGTCAGTTTAAATGTCCATGGTGAGCTATTTTTAGAAGCTCTGGTTTTAACTGGTGTTTTTGGCGCCCATTTCAAAGGATTTTTATTGGTGGTTATGGTTGTTGGGCAGATTTATTTTGCTATATATTTGCCAGCTTTTACCAGGGAACATCATTCCGCTGGAGAAGTGAAGAAAAGAAGAGCCCACCCTCCCTCCCCTTTTCTTTGTTAAGTCCCCGTCGTGATGTTCTTGTTTGTGGGAAAATCGCCCATTGGTATGGGCGGATTGGATTTGGTATTTTTATGGAAATATGGAAGTTGTGATTACATTATTTATTTTGTTTGTAACTGGTTTAACCCTAAATAAACATCACGGCCATTTTTCTTCCACTCAATAAATTCTGTGTTGTGTTTTTATTTATTATTTAAGGAATAGATCTTGTAATGCCATGCACAATTGCACCTGCTTTGGAGAAGGTAGTGGCCCTCTTACATCTTGGATCCTTGTTCATCTGCACTGGTTGCGCCATTGGCCAGTACACCCCATTGAACATGTAGAGACACCTTTATGTCCAAGAAAACAAATTATTTTTGTTTACATCGATAAAGGAGGCCCTAAAAGTATATTCGCTTACTTCTCTCCAACTGTAATAACATGCAGGGCGTTATGTCAAGTTGAGCTATTGAGCTGAACACACTTATGGGACAGTTGGACTGAACAGGAGGATCACAACCAAGAGTAATACATATACATTAAGTCAGATGAACCCGCCCATTTGGTTGTGATCAGCTAACCATCTAATGTCTATGGGAATCTCCAGACTTTTCCGGCTGATGATGTCGGGGGAGAGAAAGATCCAGCTGCTGGTATTTCCATGGCGGATAATTTTGTTCAGCAGGGAGAAAAGCCAGTGCCAGAAGAGTCTGACAGCGGCTCTCTAGAGAACACAGGAGCGGTCCGGACTGAGCATCCCTGCATATGGGGGGCAGCAATAGCAGTCAGCCAAAAGTGTGTGTGTATGGGGGTCTTTATTCTGTGCCTTTGGTTTGCTTTTATGGCCCAGGTACAAAATGGAAAAAATTTGTTTGTAGGCAACGCAATACTTTTGGCTTCCTGGTATTTGCAGCACTAAAAATCATTGTTACTTTTCGTACACAGACTTCTATAAAATCGTTGTTACTTTTCGTACACAGACTTCCAATGCCATAACAACTGGGGTTGGAAAGGTCACATAACTGTGTCGTGCCATGCCCAGTGTCATCATATAATTAGACACAGAAGTCAGGGAAATGCGACATTATGACCGACTTCTGTATGGCCCAACATGTTGCACAATTGTCTTTACTTTGAACAAAGGTCGTCAGCTGTAGCTTTTGTTGTCGCTGCACAAACATCGGGGCTCAGTTATCAAAATTGCCATGTCACGTCCTAATTTGCCACAACTACCTATGCGGTATAGATCTAGATGCACATTTTATGGCCTATTTAACACATTTCTAAAAATCAAACCACAGATCCAACCTGACCGCTGTGCCTCCTGACCTGATCTGTTTGGGTGCAGCGACAACACGCCAAAAGTTACTCAGCCACTCGTCCTGGCACCTGAGGGGCAGCAACTCCACCACTTGCATTATACTGGGATGATGTAATGGCAAAAAGTGATCTCTGGCCTCACGGTATGTATCGCAGCCAAAACTGGCGCTCGGTGTTGGAAAAAAAAATGTTCCTGAAAACTACAAGTATGTTCACAATTAGCGTTTTGGTTGGTTTTTTTTTTTTTTTGTGTGTGTAAAAAAAAAAAAAAAAATCATAGGAGAAAATCCAAGTGACTTTGAAGCGTTTTTTTGTTTTTGCTGCCATGTCTTTTTGATCTACCCAAGGAAAAAACTGTAGTAAAAACAAAGAATAGACAGTGGTGCGAATACAATGCAGGACAAAACAAACAAACAAAAAAAAAAAACAACACGCACTATGGCTGTCACTCCATTACTAATCAAATCAGTAGCGCTACAAAAAATAAATGTGCTCGACTATGAATTTCAGTTTCTGGCTTTATTTTTTTTTTGCACAATTTGTATAGATTTTGCAGTAAGTCCTTGCAGCAATCTCAGAATGTTTATCATAGATTGGCTATAACCATTGTTATTTGGCCCGTTCCGTCTGGAGGCGGCAGCTGTGCCCGGCAGTGCAGGGGTCCCGGCGCTGCGTGTGTCGGTGCCTGGAAGCGCCGCGGCCGGTAAGGCTCTGACCCTCTCTGGGCTGATTCCAGGAAGCCTGGCTCCCACAGCGCCGGTCACATGAAAGGCGAGCGGATCGATGCGCCGGCGGGGGAGGCTCCGAGCTCTGAGCCGTCTGGAGCTGTCGGCCGGGCGGATAGAGGCGGCTCGGGGGCTCCCGGCAGTGTGTGGCGGGGCCTCTGCAAGGGGGAAACGTGAGGGACGACAGAACCGAGGGCGACTTGAAACTGTCAGCGAGAGGGGAGCACGGAGTTCACCGCATGAACTGCAAAACTTTGTTTCCCTAGGAAGTGAGAGGCTCAGGCTGTGTACAATGAGGCTGGGGTCGTGAGGACCCTCATACAATGGGGGATTTACTAACCCCACTACATCACCTGTACAGTGCCAGGTGTGCCATCACAAACATTTCTTTAATATTCACAGCAGAATTTGTTTTTGGCGAATTCTATGAAACTCCGCTCTGAATTGTCAGGCTGTTTTGGGGGCAGCACATGGAGTTTTGCAGGTGCTGGAGTAAGACATTTAAAATGAGCTTGTAATAATTGATGGCATCAATTCTGTGATTGCTCACTAGAGGGCGCCATTTGTCCCAGTCAACGGCGTCGTTTTAAAAGGCGCCCAAATGATTAGATAAAATGTGGCCGAACCAGATGTTTATGGCCGTGCCAAAAATTTGGGGTATATGCGAGTTAGGAGCCGCGGCGCAGTACTGGAAGGGCCACTGGGGCAGCTGCTCTGGGCACACAATTCTTAGGGACGCAAAACTTCATAATAACAAAAGTTGCCTTTACTGAACATCTTGGACAGAGTGAATGCCCCTGACTTCTAGCTGGGTGCCGAGGACCTCCGGGTGAACACTGCTTTGAATTGTACTGGTCCACATGACACGGATCCAGTTGTAAACAATGGTAGAGCGGAGAGCATTTGACCCCTGGCCCATCACCCTCTGTCCCTGTAGGCCACAGGCTGCTGTAGACCTAAGGCCTATAAGACCAAACACAACATCTGCAAGGAGTTTGTATGTTCTCCCCGTGGTGGTGTGGGTCTCAGATTTCCTTCCACACCCTAAAGACATACTACTAAGGAATGTAGATTGGGAGCCCCAATGGGGACAGTGAGGACAGTATTTGTAAAGTGGCGTGGCTTTAATGATACTATATAATCAAAGCCGGCCCACTGTGTTCAGGGAAGAATAGGACTCCTACACAAAAGTCTAAATATTTTTTTGTGAGGGGTGGCACACAAATCTCCAAGGGTGCCCAAACTTTTGCATCAACCCATTTTCCTATTTTAAAAAGAAATAGGTCATCTTTAACTTTAGGCCTTTTAGAGATCATTTTCAACTTGCTTAACTGTTCACAGTAACAGTGATTTTGACCAGGGGTGCCCAAACCTTTACATGCTACTGTAGGTGATCAAAGCTTTTGCCTGTAATACCACGTTAAGTAGCAGCTGCACTGTAACAGCACGGACTGTACCCCCTTTGTCCTAAGAATCATTGGGGGTTTCATAGGTCTGACCCCTATGATATGCCTTAACGTACGGCGGTAGGAAAAGCCCTTTAATGCATTTGTCTGTGAACTTGTATGCTGATCCGTACAGATTAGTATAAAAAAACTGATCTGCCTGCTGCCTCTGTTAATCAGTCACAGCAGTCATAATTCAATATGCGTCCGTGCTCCATGGTGCCGTACTGCTCTCTTCCGCTACTGACAGCATGGAGTCACATGGAGAGACTTATCAGAAGCTGCTCCCATGTGATTTCCTCCTGGTATTTAGATTGACTGCTCCCGCTGCTGAACCTGGCGCTTTTCCAGCAGGGTAGCCTATAGCTATGGCCATCTGATCCTATGCTGGATATTTTCGCACATGACCAGTCTGGAAAGTTGGGCCATAATTGGGGATTTTAGATGGCTGTTTTCTGAACGACAATGGGTTTTCATGGTTCATCTGTGAAGGTTGTCATCTTTAATGACAATTTAACAAGTTAAAACAACAATTTAGAGAAAGGGACTGATTAATCTGTGCTTGGTCTGGGCTTCCATTGATATAGAGTGCAGATTTTTTATTCAGCATTAATGACTTTCACTAATGCACCTGACAGGGGACCCTCAAATCTAAAAAACGCTCAACTTTTCAACATTTATCTGCCGTCACTTAGCAAGAAAATACATCAGTGGCCAGCAAAAAATATTCCACATCTTAGTAATTATTGTTGCTATGATATTTCTAGCTGCTAGATATTCGTTAGACTAAGGTTCGCAAATGCTCAGTTGCAACTTAGATGAAGGAACATGGAAGTTGCTGTAGATTAAGGTTTGATACAATAAAGTCAAAAAATTGAACATACGGTAATTAAAAAAAAAAAAGCATTTGATTAGAAAATGGACAACACTTTAATTGTTGAACAAGGTAAAAATTGACGATGAATGCCTCATTAAGGGAATCTTTTGCGGGCTCTCTGTTGAGTGATGACTGACACCCCGATACTGCGCTTTTACTGTAAAGGCCCCGTCACACACAGCGACGCTGCAGCGATACAGACAACGATGCTGATCGCTGCAGCGTCGCTGTGTGGTCGCTGGGGAGCTGTCACACAGACCGCTCTCCAGCGACCAACGATGCCGAGGTCCCCGGGTAACCAGGGTAAACATCGGGTTGCTAAGCGCAGGGCCGCGCTTAGTAACCCGATGTTTACCCTGGTTACCAGCGTAAAAGTAAAAAAAACGAAACAGTACATACTCACCTTCGCGTCCCCCGGCGTCCGCTTCCTGCACTGACTGAGCGCCGGCCCTAACAGCAGAGCGGTGACGTCACCGCTGTGCTGTACTTTCATTTTACGGCCGGATCTCAGTCAGTGCGGGAAGCAGACGGCAAGGGACCTGACGGGCACCGGAATGTGAGTATGTAGTGTTTGGTTTTTTTTACATTTACGATGGTAACCAGGGTAAACATCGGGTTACTAAGCGCGGCCCTGCGCTTAGTAACCCGATGTTTACCCTGGTTACCAGTGAAGACATCGCTGAATCCGTGTCACACACACACACACACACCGATTCAGCGATGTCAGCGGGACCTCAACGACCAAAAAAAGGTCCAGGCCATTCCGACACGACCAGCGATCTCACAGCAGGGGCCTGGTCGCTGGTACGTGTCAAACATAGCGAGATCGCTACTGAGGTCGCTGTTGCGTCACAAAACTTGTGACTCAGCAGCGATCTCGCCATGTGAGACGGGGCCTTTAGTCTCACAGTAGTTTTTACTAACTCGCCCATTAATAAGTGCAGAGTGAGCTGAGCGCAGTCCTCCCAATTATAAGCTATGATTCCCCCGCCTTCCACTGCTGATTGTTCGCTTTCTCCCTATGCGTAGTCTAGGGAGAAAGCTGTCAATCAATCGGAGGGAAAAGGAGCCCCAGCTCATGAATAAGAACTACCAAGTGTGCGCTCATTTTTTAAACAGACCACACTGAGCATATTCCACCCCCCAGCAACCTACTACAAGACATACAGAAAAAGGAATACCAAACTAGTATCTCTGCTATGCCTTCCGAATGGGTAGCAAAAAGCCATTGCAGCTTTTTTTTTTCAGATGGGCACAAGATTTTTTTTAACTAAAAAATACATAGAGGCACAAACCCAAATAAATTTGGGATTCTTAAATGACTAAAATTGACCCCAAAACACATTATTATAGTTGTCAGCCATTCTCTTAAAACAGGTCCAGTTTATCACCCTTCAAAAGAATATCAGCTATTTGGGTTTCCGCCTATAATCCCTACTAACATTTTAAGTGGTGAAAGGAAACTCTGCTGTATTTGTATCACTAGACCCTCTCCAATCTATCCTGCATGCAGGAGCATATACAGTGGGGAAAGTAAGTATTTGATACACTGATGATTTTACATGTTTTCCCACCTACAAAGAATGGAGAGGTCTGTAATTTTTATCGTACGTACAGTTCAACTGTGAGGGACAATCTAAAAATAAGCTGAAAAACACATTGTATGATATTTAATGCAATAAAATGATATTTAATTATTTAAAAAAGTATTTGATCACCTGCCTCTCACAGACCTGTTAGGGTATGTGTCCACGTTCAGGAATGTGTCCACGTTCAGGATTGCATCAGGATTTGGTCAGGATTTTTCATCAGTATTTGTAAGCCAAAACCAGGAGTGGAACAATTATAGGAAAAGTATAATAGAAACATATGCTCCACTTTTGCATTTATCACCCACTCCTGGTTTTGGCTTACAAATACTGATGAAAAATCCTGACCAAATCCTGATGCAATCCTGAACGTGGACACATACCCTTAGGGTATGTGCCCAAGATCAGGATATAACAGCGTTGTGGATGCAGCGTACTTTCGCTGCATCCAAAACTCTGCGTTGTAATCACGCAGGTAAATTTACCACATGTAATGAATGGCCATGGGTGAGACTAGCGTCTCCACTGCAAATAATGGACATGTTGCTGCTCGTAAACCCACGCCGTGGGTGAGTTATGCAGAGTCAACTGGAAAATACAGTGGGCATGGGATTTATAGAAATCCCATGCACTATGCTTCTAACCTAGAACACAGCGTTTTGGACACAGCGCAGGTGAGCTGTGTTCAAAATACTGATATTCCGGATTGTGGACACATACCCTTCATTTTTCTTTATGAAGCCCTTCTACTCTGCACTCATTACCTGTATTAACTGCACCTGTTTGATTGAGTGTGTGGACAGGTTTCTGTCATACAGGTAACTAGTTCATACAGGTAAACTAGTTCAAACTCCAATCACTCCACCATGGCCAAGACCAAAGAGCTGTCTAAGGACACAAGGGACAAAATTGTAGACCTGCACAAGGCTGGGATGGGCTACAGAACAATAGGCAAGCACCTTGGTGAGAAGGCAACAACTGTTGGCACAATTATTAGAAAATAGAAGAAACACAAGATGACTGACAATGTTCCTTAGTCTGGGGCTCCATGCAGGAGCTCGCCTCATGGAGCAAGGAAGATTCTGAGAAAGGTCCGGAATCAGCACAGAACTACACGAGAGGACCTGGTCAATGACCTGAAGAGAACTGGGACCACAGTCTCAAACATTACCGTTAGTAACAAACTACTCCATCATGTATTAAAATCCAGAGGAGCACTCAAGGTCCCCTCATGCTAATGTCAGTACATGTCCAGGACCAGTTCATCAATGACCATCTGGATGATCCAGAGGAGGCATAGGAGAAGGTCCTGTTATCAGATGAGACCAATATAGAACTTTTCGATATCAACTCCACTCGCCATGTTTGGAGGAAGAAGAAGGATGAGTACAACTGCAAGAACACCACCCCAACCATGAAGCATTGAAGCATGGTGGGGAAATATCATGCTTTGGGGTGCTTTTCTGTAAAGGGGACATGACGACTGCACCATATTGAAAGGAGGATGGATGGGTAATGTATTGTGAGATTTTGCCCAACAACCTCCTTCCCTCAGTAAGAGCATTGAAGATTCCAGCATGACAATGACCCAAGACACACAGCCAGGACAACTAAGGAATGGCTCTGTAAGAAGCATTTCAAGGTCCTGGAGTGATCTAGCCAGTCTCCAGACCTGAACCAATAGAATATCTTTGGAGGGAGCTGAAACTCAGTGTTGCCCAGCGACAGTCCTGAAGTCTGAAAAGATCTGGAGAAGATCTGTATGGAGGAGGGGGCCAAAATCCCTGCTGCAGTGTGTGCAAACTTGGTCAAAAACTATAGGAAACGTCTGACCTCTGTAATTGCAAACAAAGATTTCGGTACCAAATATCAAGTTCTGTTCTTCTATTGTATCAAATACTTATGTCATGCAATAAAATGCTAATTATTTATTTAAAAATCATACAATGTGATTTCTGGATTTTTTTTTAAGATTCTGTCTCATATTTGAAGTGTTTCTACTATAAAATTACAGACCTCTCCATTCTTTGAAGGTGGAAAATCAAGCAAAATTGGCAGTGTATCAAATACTTATTTTCCCCACTGTATCTGTTCATCAATGCCTGCACCGTGTGCCAGTCATTGTAGCAGATGGACAACCAGTGCACAGTGCAGAGTACAATATAAACATCACTCCCAGAAAGCTCTCCACAGATCTCACACATCACCTCCCTTAGCTCTGTCTACCACCCTACCTGCACTCTCCATTCCACTAATGGCTCAAGACTAACATACTCTATAATTCAAACCTCCTACTCCCGTCTCCAGGACTTTTCTCATGTTGTGCCAGTTTTCCTGGAAAGCACTACCCCGGACTATCCGGTTAAGTACCAGTATCCACAGTCTCCTTCATTTGCCCCAGAATTTGGTCCCTCCAAACTGGGCAATTGCCAAGGCCCCCACACCCTTTAGGGGTCCTCAGTTTTTACAGTAGAAACTACATTGATAATAGCAGTTTTGCATTATCCGTGTAGTTTCCGCTGTTGAGAGTGCATCAGGACCTTTGACACTATTGTTATGTTACCGTGATGTCACCACAGGTCCTGTGGAGTGTAGAAGAACTGAAGAAAATGAGACAAGACTGGCAAGTCTTCTATAGTTTGTGTGACTGTATAGCTGCATGCGCTTTGTGTATGCACGAATGTGCTCTGTTTATACATGTGTCTCTATGCATGTGCTCTGTATATAAATTTATGTCTGTGCATAAGTGCTCTGTGTACACGAGTATGTATGTGCCCTGTGTATACATGTGTACTCATTCATCGGGTGATTGGATGGTTTATGGTGGAACAAAAATTATTCTCAGCAGTACATCGCCAGGTGTAAACTGCAGATGCGGCACTGATAACATGATGCTCCATTTTGACAGATTGATCTACTACTGATCATTCTGGAACCATTATTCTTCTACAGCCTGTGTAAACAAGCGCCGATTGACTTGAATATAGTCGATCGTGCTGGTTTAACAGCCTTAACTCCGCTCATGTAAATGCAACCTATATGTTTGTGTAATGGTGCAAAATGTTAGCATTTACGGCCAGATTTAACTTTTGTCCAGTGACCAACCTCTCACCAGTTCATGCAGTGTTATTTAAATGCCCCTATTTATTATATTGATGGCTTTACCATACATGATGAGCACTTAAGTTACCTGTAGTGCCCCCCCATTTCCTTATAGAATGTAAGCTTGCGAACAGGGTCTTCACTCTTGCTAGGTGTTGAATTATGTGCAAAAATACTTTCACACGTCCTGATATTTCTGTTACCGGAAAAAACCAGTACCGGAGATATCAGTGTCCACGTGTGTAATTACTTGTGTCATACGGGTGGCAACTATGTGCCACATCAGTACCACATGTACGGCGCCTGGGAAGCAGCGGTACTATTCGCGCTGTTCCCCAGCATCGGGTGCTGAAGACAGCTCTCATCATTCTCCCCTGCTCGCAGTGCCAGCAGCGCTAGCAAGGGAGGATGTTGAGAGTTGTATTCAACTGATAGCAGCGAGAGCAGGCAGCGGCTGATGGGAGTATTCATCAGCTGCCACCTGTTCTGTAAATAAATCGGCGTGGGTTTCCCTGTTTTTTTGATAACTAGACAGGCAAAACTGACAGCTGCAGGCTGCAACTGTCAGCTTCAGCAAGGCTGGTTATCAAAAACTAGATGGTAGCCCGATTCTAACGCATCAGGTATTCTAGAATATGTATGTAGTTTATTTAAGAAGATTTTAGAATAATACATTGAATACACAGGATTCGGCCGGCCGGGCGCGACCAATTAGCGAAGCGTGGTTCAAATCCCACGCCAATTCGCGGCCGGACTGCGCCTGTCGCTGATTGTTCGCAGCCGCCAACGTAGTATATAGCACAGCCACGTAGTATATAACAGCCCACGCACGCAGTATATGGCACAGCCCACGTAGTCTATTGCACAGCCCACGTAGTCTATTGCACAGCCCACGTAGTCTATTGCACAGCCCACGTAGTCTATTGCACAGCCCACGTAGTCTATTGCACAGCCCACGTAGTCTATTGCACAGCCCACATAGTATATAGCAATGTGGGCATCATATCCCTGTTAAAAAAATAAAAATAAAAAATAGTTATATACTCACCCTCGGTCATCCCCCCGGATCCAAGCGAGGCGTTTACCGATGCTCCTCGCGACTCTCCAAGCATTGACCGCTACGTCATCATCTCGCGAGATCGCAATGCATGGAGCGTTCACCGGAGCGTCGCGAGGAGCGGGAAAGGCCTGTTCTGGATCTGGGGGGGCTGATGGACGGTGAGTATATAACTATTTTTTATGTTTTTTATTATTTTTAACAGATCTTTTTACTATTGATGCTGCTGCATAGGCAGCATCAATAGTAAAAAGTTGGTCACACAGGGTTAATAACAGCGTTAACGGAGTGCGTTACACAGTGGTCCATTAACGCTGCCATTAACCCTGTGTGAGCGCTGACTGGAGGGGAGTATGGAGCGGGCACTGACGGCTGAGGAGTAGGGAGGGACTAATTCTCGCCCGGACTGTGCCCGTCGCCTGGCGGCCGCAACCGGTCAGCGACGTGGCATTTACGGGACAGACAGACAGAAGTAACCCTTAGACAATTATATAGTAGATAGAGGGGTCTCCACGCAGTTTTTAAAAATTACTTCAATAAATAAAAACGGTGTGGGGGCCCTCTCCATTTTTGACAACTACAAGTATAACTGTTCATGTCAGACTAATTTGATCAGCTTCTATGAAGAGGTAAGTTCCGGACTGGACCAAGGGAACCCAGTAGATGTAGTGTATATGGACTTTTCAAAAGCTTTTGATACGGTGCCACACAAAAGGTTGATACATAAAACGAGAATAATGGGGATAGGGGAAAATAGTGGGTTGAGAGCTGGCTCAGGGATAGGAAACAAAGGGTGGTTACTAATGGAGCACACTCGGACTGGGTCGCGGTTAGCAGTGGGGTACCACAGGGGTCAGTATTGGGCCCTCTTCTTTTTAACATATTTATTAATGACCTTGTAGGGGGCATTCAGAGTAGAATTTCAATATTTGCAGATGACACTAAACTCTGCAGGGTAATCAATACAGGGGAGGACAATTTTATATTACAGGATGATTTATGTAAACTAGAAGCTTGGGCTGATAAATGGCAAATGAGCTTTAATGGGATAAATGTAAGGTCATGCACTTGGGTAGAAGTAGTAAGATGTATAACTATGTGCTTAATTCTAAAACTCTGGGCAAAACAGTCAATGAAAAAGACCTCGGTGTATGGGTGGATGACAAACTCATGTTCAGTGGCCAGTGTCAGGCAGCTGCTACAAAGGCAAATAAAATAATGGGATGCATTAAAAGAGGCATAGATGCTCATGAGGAGAACATCATTTCACCTCTATACAAGTCACTAGGTCGACCACACTTAGAATACTGTGCACAGTTCTGGTCTCCGGTGTATAAGAAAGACATAGCTGAACTAGAGCGGGTGCAAAGAAGAGCGACCAAGGTTATTAGAGGACTGGGGGGTCTGCAATACCAAGATAGGTTATTACACTTGGGGCTATTTAGTTTGGAAAAACGAAGACTAAGGGGTGATCTTATTTTAATGTATAAATATATGAGGGGGTATATACACTAGATTCCTTGATAGGGCGTTGATCCAGGGAACTAGTCTGATTGCCGTATGTGGAGTCGGGAAGGAATTTTTTTCCCCAATGTGGAGCTTACTCTTTGCCACATGGTTTTTTTTTGCCTTCCTCTGGATCAACATGTTAGGGCATGTTAGTTTAGGCTATGGGTTGAACTAGATGGACTTAAAGTCTTCCTTCAACCTTAATAACTATATGTTTGTTAATTTTAAATAAAAATGGAAAAAAAGTTTTGTTTTTATTTCAAATAAAATACTTTATACTTTCTGTATATTTATTTACAATACAGCTATAGGATTAGTAATGGATAGGATAAGATGCCTCTCCATTACCAAGCCGTGGGCTTTAGGTCACCAGACAATACAAAGATGACATCAACCCAACTTTCCACAGGCGAGTGGGAATAGCAGGGAAAAGTGTCAGAACTGGCGTATAGAGATGTGCCTTTTCAGGGCGGCTTCAGTTTTTAGGCTGGGGAGGGGGAAGGGGAGGGTCAATATTAGTGGTCTCTTACCAGTCAGAGTATACCAGCACCCAGCTGTCTGCTCTAGCTTAGCTGGTTTTTAAAAGTGGGGAGACCCCACTCTTTTTTTAAAATTATTTATTTCAATCATTAGAAATACGGCGTGGGGACCAATCTATTCTTGATAACTAGCCATGCTAAAGCCGACCGCTGAGGGTTGCAGCCCGCAGCTGTTAGTTTTGATTGGCTGGTTATCAAAAACACAGGGGAACCCATTCCGGTTTATTTTATAGCGCAGGCGGAGGCTGATGAATACTCCAATCACCTGTCGCATGCTCTCCTTGTTATCAGTTGAATACAACTCTCAACATTATTCCCTACTAGCGCTGATCGCAACGCTAGCAGGGGAGAATGATGACAGCGGTCTTCAGCACCCGGTTCTGGGGAACAACTTGAATTGTACTGCTGCTTCCCAGGCACCGGTACGTGTCACGCTGATGACACACAGATGTCATCCATATATTATCAGTGTGTGGGACATTTTGCAGCCTGTGCTGCTGTTAAAAAAAAAATGGATATATATGTCAGCATATTTTGCCCACGGACACACGGTCCGTGGAAACTGACATGTGCACAGACCCATTCACTTGAATGGTTCTGTGTGTGTAAGTGTCTCCGGTACGTGGGAAAACTGTCACCACACATACTAGACACAATGACAAGAGCCCTTACTTTTTTTTTTTTTTTAACTTATCCCCACTGAATTGTAGATATGCAGAATATGTGATATAGAAATAAAAAAAATAATTCCTATGCATACAGGATTAATATATATATATATATATATATATATATATATATATATATATATATATATATATATACACATACATATACATATATACACACATACACACTCACTGGCCACTTTATTAGGTACACCATGCTAGTAATGGGTTGGACCCCCTTTTGCCTTCAGAACTGCCTCAATTCTTCGTGGCATAGATTCAACAAGGTGCTGGAAGCATTCCTCAGAGATTTTGGTCCATATTGACATGATGGCATCACACAGTTGCCGCAGATTTGTCGGCTGCACATCCCTGATGCGAATCTCCCGTTCCACCACATCCCAAAGATTTCATGTTGTTTACGCCAAATTCTGACCCTACCATCCGAATGTCGCAGCAGAAATCGAGACTCATCAGACCAAGCAACGTTTTTCCAATCTTCTACTGTCCAATTTCGATGAGCTTGTGCAAATTGTAGCCTCAGTTTCCTGTTCTTAGCTGAAAGGAGTGGTACCCGGTGTGGTCTTCTGCTGCTGTAGCCCATCTGCCTCAAAGTTCGACGCACTGTGCGTTCAGAGATGCTCTTAGGCCTACCTTGGTTGTAACGGGTGGCGATTTGAGTCACTGTTGCCTTTCTATCAGCTCGAACCAGTCTGCCCATTCTCCTCTGACCTCTGGCATCAACAAGGCATTTCCGCCCACAGAACTGCCGCTCACTGGATTTTTTTTCTTTTTCGGACCATTCTCTGTAAACCCTAGAGATGGTTGGGCGTGAAAATCCCAGTAGATCAGCAGTTTCTGAAATACTCAGACCAGCCCTTCTGGCACCAACAACCATGCCACGTTCAAAGGCACTCAAATCACCTTTCTTCCTCATACTGATGCTCGGTTTGAACTGCAGGAGATTGTCTTGACCATGTCTACATGCCTAAATGCACTGAGTTGCCGCCATGTGATTGGCTGATTAGAAATTAAGTGGTAACAAGAAGTTGGACAGGTGTACCTAATAAAGTGGCCAGTGAGTGTGTATATATATATATATACACACATACACACACACTTTGCACAATCACTAAGCACCACAGGATTCCCTTCGAAGACCACAAATGGAGAGCTACCCTCTCAGAGCATCTCCTCTACTGGCGGACTCAAACTTTCATGTATTCTTTATACAGTAGTTTGTCTAAATAGCCGGCATATGATACCATGTAGAAATGTCTGAATGGGGCACACAAAGGCTAGATTAGCCGTTTGGCCTGCGAGAGAGCGAAAGAATTTAGAATGGACTGTCTCTGATGTGACCCCTTTAAAAACAAAGTATATGACTATGAACGTGTTGATAAAATACATATATTTAATAATTTAGTGAATAAAACCCTTATAGTTCGACTGACTTTTCCTCCCCCTAACCTCGCAGTATCATTTAAAGGAAACATGTTAAGTTGAAATGCAGTCCAAACTTTAGGTATCAGGTTTACCCAGCCAAGGGAGCTGAGCAGACTGGGGTATGCTTATGTAATGGAAAAGATTTATGAAAAGATTTATCCGAACTTATTTAATTAATTGAAACCTATGTTCATTATGGATTACTGAGTCCAGTGGGCGGTCCTAATAAGTGTGTATACAAAGATAGGTAATCACTTATAACACCGCCCGCTGGACCTTTTAATAAATTAATAGTTCTCCTGATTATTTCCCACATAAATATCTATTTTCTGCTCAACACATTTCACTATGAAACATGGTGCCTGCAGATTGGACTGCATATTGACATGACAAGTTTCCTAGGTGTTACACCTCATTAATAAATGTTGGCAGCTATTTTACTGACCTGAACCACAATTGCTCCCCTTAATTACATAAAAAAAAGAAAAAAAAATTATATCAGCGGGTGAAGGAGTGCAGATGTACTGTGCCTAAAATAGAATGGATTTATACATTAAATCATGGTAGGAGCAGTTTCCATCAATACCACTTCTTGTGAAGTTACAGGATAACAGGCACGTAGTGTGTATCCTGGGCACAGCCAGACTTGTATGCTTCTCTGGTGAATCATTATGAACTCTAATGAAATGATGCCATGAACAACATGGATCGGGAGGCGGTCATCAATGGGAGGGAGAAACATTTGACAGATAGTTGAAGGTATTGATTAATGGAGACCAGGTATGATCAGTTATGATGCTTATCTGTGGAAATCAGAATCAAATAGGGATTACTTGGCTAGATTCACACATCCGTATGATTATTACCATCAGAGAGAAACGGTACGTGTTTTTTCTCTCAGGTGTCTTCCTCTTTGCATCTGTTTTTTTATTTTTCTCATCTTTTTAACCAAAACCGTTTCATCAGTGACTCATGGATCGCCATGGACTTTAATGGCAGAGTCTAATCCACGAAATGGATGAGAATAACACATGCTTTGAGTCTCCTGGACTGGAGACATGGACCGGTTGCATTTTTGGCTCAATTAAACTCTATGTGCACCACGGTGGCTCAGTAGTTAGCACCTCAACTTTGCAGCGCCGGGGTCCTGGGTTCAAATCCCACCAAGGACAACATCTGCAAGGAGTTTGTACGTTTTGCCAGAGTTTGCTTGGATTTCCTGCACATACTTTGGTTTCCTCCCACACTCTAAAAACGTAATGATAGGGAATCTAGATTGTGAGCTCCAAAGGGGACAATGATGATAATGTCTTTAAAGTGACGTGGAATTATTTGCGCTATATAAAAGTTAATAAAATAAATAAAATGTGTCGTCTGGGACAAGACCGACAGCTCTAGGAAAGGTTAGATAAATGTCTGAATGTAGCCTTAGTTTTAATTCACACATCCGTGTGAGATATGTCAGTTTTAATCTTGGACGGTGCACTGACCAATAAAGTTTAATTGATCCATTCACACATCTGTTTTAGGCCTCTTTCACACTTCCGTCGTTTGGCATCCGTCGCAATAAGTCGTTTTGGGCAAAAAACGGATCCTGCAAATGTTCTTGCAGGATGCGTTTTTTGCCCATAGACTTGTATTAGCGACGGATCGCGACGGATGGCCACACGTCGCGTCCATCGTGCGACAGATCCATCGTGTTTTGGCTGACAGTCACAAAAAACCGTTCGGAACTTTTTTTGTCTGTCGCGTCTGCCATCCATTTTCGACCGCGCATGTGCGGACGAAACTCCGCCCCCTCCTCCCCGGACTGCAGAATGGGCATCAGATGCGTTGAAAAACTGCATCCGCTGCTGCCCACGTCGTGCAAAACTTTCACAACGTCCGTCGGTACGGCGCATTGCGACGGACCCGTACCGACGGAAGTGTGAAAGAGGCCTTTAAATGACCTGTTTGTTTGGTCCATAAGACTCAGAGCAGGTTCCATTCTCATCCTTTTTGCAGATCAGTCTCAGGCATTAATGTCTATGGGATACTAATAAAATGGTTGAATTACAGAAACACACTTTGCACTTTACTGTTATTCCGCATTTCAAGAAAATAAAAATAAAAATCAGATGGTCTACCGGCTTGACATTTAAAAATAATAATAAAAAGGATGTCAAACATGCAAAAAGGTAAATTTCTCCAGGATACGTGAAGAATGCAGCTTGGTAACATGTGACAAAATGCCCTACATCAGTGAATCTGGCAAGGTATAAATGTATATATAGCGCCCCCACTGCCGCAGGGCCGAGGGGTACCCGGTACCGGGCCTCTGAGTCTCTGCTCTGGGGTTGTCACGGTGGCTAGACCCGGTCCGTGACCCTGCTGAGGGGCGCCCAATGAAAGGTGTGGATGGTGGTAGTAGTGCGGTGCAGTGCTGGTCACAGTAAATAACGAGGACACCAGGTTGCAGTCTCTTTACCTCTTTACTGAAGGCTTCAGGATCCTCAGTCCGGAATACGGTTAACCAGGCTGCGCAAGTCCGGCCGGTCCGATGGCACCTCCAGAGTTCCCTTTGCGGGTGGAAATCTGTGCCTACCTTCTAGCGCTTGTGTGTTGCGGTCCTCCCCTGCTGTGCTTACGGGATAGTCCCCACAACTGTTGTGTGTTTCTCGTGTTCCCTCACAACTCGATTCTGATGTTCTTCTTCGTCCCCCAGATGATATGGCTAGGACGCACCCGTATGACGGGTAGGCTCGGAGCTCTTCCTGGACCCTAGTGTCGCCCTTCTCCTATTGTTGCCCCCTGTGTCTTCATAGGTGATTTGTGTGAGACAGCCCTCCTATAGCTGACTGTCCTGCCGTAGGTTTGAAGTATTGCTTGGAGCCTAGTACCTCCTCGGCGTTCCGGCCACGCGCCTCAGTAGGATGTTGCCTCGTCTTACAGCACGACTCCTACTGGTATTTCTCCTTGTTGCGTTGATCTCGTTTCTCACTCAGCACAATATACCTCGCTTCTTGTCCTTTCTTAGGGCACCGCCGCTATCTAGTGCAGGCGCGGTCCCGTAACGTTCTCTCTGTTCGATAGGCCTCTGTCAGGATCCCACCCCTGACAGGGACCCCCCTGAGTCTCTCCCCGCAACACCCTCTGCCACAGGGTGTTGCCTGTTCGATTCCCAGTCAGCTTCTCTCTAACTTCCTATCCAACCCCCAGTTTTACCAGACTGTGAGGAGTGGCCTAATACATAGCACCCTTAGCTCCCCCTGGAGGCCAGACTGTGAAGTGTATTGGTGACTGTGATACCTGGTCAGAAGAACTCCTTCAGTGCCATCAGACGTACCATAGCCCCCCCTTAGCGGCGGAGCATCAGTACTGCAACGACCAGGACTCTGGGGCGCTGCATATATATCAGCAGACAGGTGTCATCCGAGACTCACCCGTTGGATATGGTTCGAAAAAACGTATTTTTGGTCTGTGTTGAATATGGCGGGAACCTAAAACATATTTATTACATCTATTAAAATAAGACAACATGTAAAAGCAAACATGTATTAACCAATCGTTAATCAAACAATGGACTGATTATTAAAAGAGATCCAAACAACAATATTTTAGGACAGGCTGGTATTCTATATTTCTAGAGCCTATGTGAATGTTAGTGATGGCGGAGCATCTTATCATCGTGACTACTGTTTGACTGCCTTGTCCCCTGGTGATTCCCCTCTGGGATGGGACGTGTGGGGAGGTGGTCCTGAGCGGGAATGGTCTATGGAGTCGTGTAGTGATCCACTGGATTTCTGACTGATTGAATAGGAGGGTGCATCCTTCGTGTGGTGTCTTCATCATTTGGTGAGATTGTTCCATATTATTTTGTTATGCACCCCCATTCAGATGTGTAGGCATCTTAGGCCATGTGCACACGCTTCGGATTCCATTGCGGAATTTTCCGCAGCAGTTTTCATAAATCCGCAGTGCAAAACCGCTGCGTTTTTTCCTGCGGATTTATCGCAGTTTTTATTGCGGATTCCGCTGCGGGTTTTCACCTGCAGTTTTCTATTGGAGCAGGTATAAACCCGCAGTGGAATCCGCACAAAGAAATGACATGCTGCGGAATGTAAACCGCTGCATTTCCACGCGTTTTTTTCTGCAGCATGTGCACTGCGGTTTTCATTTCCCATAGGTTTACATTATACTGTAAACGCATGGGAAACCGCTGCGGACCCACAGCTGCGGAAACGCTGCGGATCCGCAGCAAAATCTGCAGCGTGTGCACATACCCTAAGGGTGATCATCAGTGGGTTTTTTTTCACGCTTTTGAGTATCGGTATGCCGGCACGGACAGTAGCACTGATATCTATGTAGATTTGTGCGCCTGGTTTCCTTCCTGAACCTTTGTGGGGCTTATAATTGCTTGCTAATATTGTTGTTTGGATCTCTTTTTTTTTTAATAATCGGTCCATTGTTTGATTAACGATTGGTTAATACACGCTTGCTTTCACATGTTGTGTCTTGTTATTTTAATAGACGTAATAAATATTATGTTTTAGGTTCCCTTCTTGCTATTTACTTAAAGAAAAAAGGGGGGGGGTTACCCCAAAAATATTTAAGTTTGGTTTGCTTCCAACCTTTTGCTATTTCTATATGTGTTGAATATGGACAGCAAATGGAACTTAACCTACAGTCATGGCCGGATGTGTTGGCACCCTCGAAATTGTTCCGGAAACTGCAGTATTTCTAGCCAAAAAATTATTGCAATTACACATGTTTATTCACTTTGTGTATTGGAGCTACACAAAACAGAAAAAAAACAAAAAAAAAGGCAATTTGGACATCATTTCACACAAAACCCCCAAAATAGGAGAACAAAATTGGCACCTTTCCAAAACTGTGGGAAAACAATTTTGTTTGAAGCATGTGATGCTCGCTCAAACTCACCTATGTCAAGTAACAGGTGTGGGCAATAAGAAAATCACACTTGAATTCAGATAAAAAGGGGAGAAGATGACTCAGTCTTTGTGTTGTGTGTCTGTGTGCCACACTGGGGACTTGAGAATCAAAATTGTCAACAATGTTAAGGTTACAAGTCGATCTCCAGAGATCTTGATGTTCCTTTTTCCACAGTGTGCAACATAATCAAGAAGTTTACAATCCATGGCACTGTAGCTAATCTCCCTGGATGTGGATGGAAGAGAAAAATTGATGAAAGGTTGCAACGCAGGATAGTCCAGATGGTGGCTAAGCAGCCACAATCAAATTCCAAAGAAATTCATGCTGTTCTGCAGGCTCAGAGTGCATCATTGTCAGCATGAACTATTTGTCGACATTTGAATGAAATGAAACGCTATCGCAGGAGACCCAGGATGACCCCATTGCTGACACAAACATAAAAAAGCTAGATTGCAAGTGTGCCAAAATGTACGCAAGTAGGACAAAATTTTTTGGGGAAAACTTCTTGTGGACAGAGGAGACCAAGATAGAGCTTTTTGGTAAAAGTACATACGGTAATTCTACTGTTTACCGGAAATGGAATGAGGCCTACAAGGAAAAGAACACAGTACCTACACTCAAATATGGTGGAGGTTTAAATATGTTTAGAGGTGTTTTGCTGCCTCTGGCACTGGGTGGCTGGACTATGTGCAAAACACCTTGAAATCTAAAGATTACCAAAGGATTTTGGGTCACAATGTAGTGCCCAGGTTCAGAAAGCACGGTATGAGTCTTAGGTCATGAGTCTACCAGCAGGACAATTACCCCAAATATACTTAAAGAAGCAGCCAGAAATGGATGTAAACAAAGTGCTGGAGAGTTCTGCAGTGGACAGCAATGAATCTGGATCTAAATAGTAATAATAAATTTTATTTATATAGCGCCAACATATTCCGCAGCACTTTACATTATAGAGGAGATTTGTACAGACAATAGACATTACAGCATAACAATAAACACAGATCAAAACAGATACCAAGAGTTATGAGGGCCCTGCTCGCAAGCTTACAATCTATGAGGAAAAGGGGAGACACGAAAGGTGGATGGTAACAATTGCTTTCGTTGTTCGGGCCAGCCATAGTGTTAGAAACGGGTGTTCATATAAAGCTGCATGAACCAGTTAACAGCCTAAATATGTAACAGTAGAGACAGAGGGCTAATTAAATGCATAAAGCGTATGAGAACATGATGCGAGGAACCTGATTATGGTTTAAGTTTTTTGAATGGGCCACACAGGGATAGATAGGTTAATGCGTTGAGGCGGTAGGCCAGTCTGAACAAATGCATTTTTAGGGCACGCTTAAAACCGTGGGGATTGGGGATTAATCGTATTAACCTGGGTAGTGCATTCCAAAGAATTGGCGCAGCATGTGAAAAGTCTTGGAGATGGGAGTGGGAGGATCTGATTATTGAGGATGTTAACCTCAGGTCATTAGCAGAACGGAGAGCACGGGTAGGGTGGTAGGCTGAGACCAGGGAGGAGATGTAGGGTGGTGCAGAGCCATGGAGAGCTTTGTGGATGAGGGTAATAAGTTTGCACTGGATTCTGGAATGGATGGGTAACCAGTGTAATGACTGGCAAATCCCATTGAACACCTGTGGAGAGATCTTAAAGTTCCTATTGGGAGAAGGCACCCTTCAAATATGAGAGACCTGGGGCAGTTTGCAAAAGGAGAGCGGTCAAAAATTCCAGTTGAGAAGTGTAAGAAGCTTGTTAATGGTTATAGGAAGTAATTGATTGCAGTTATTTATTCCAAAAGGGTGTGCAACCAAATATTAAGTTGAGGGTACCAACAGTTTGTCCTGCCAATTTGGGCTTTGTCTGAAATTATGCCCAATTTACCTTTTTGTTCTTGTTGCATTCTTCCAATTCACACAAAAGGAAATAAACTTGTATAAAACAACATATGTAATTGCATTAATTTTCTGGGAAAAATACTTTAGTTTGTTTGTTTTTTTAAATTTCAAGTGTGCCAGCACTTTCGGCCATGATTGTATATGCAAGTTTTCACAGGTTATTTTTACATGAACCATAGGGCAGAGTAAAAATAAATTACAGCATGCTCTACTGTGGTCCGATTTATGGACCAAAGAAATGCATGTAAATGGCAGGCAGCTCCTGCGCTTGTCTGCTTTGTGGACACGATGCCAGTCATGTCTACAATTTGTGGACATAACTGGTCCAAGTTTTACAAAGACTATCTGAACATAGTCTTAAGGTACCGTCACATTAAGCGACGCTGCAGCGATATCGACAACGATGCCGATCGCTGCAGCGTCGCTGTGTGGTCGCTGGAGAGCTGTCACACAGACAGCTCTCCAGCGACCAACTATGCCGAAGTCCCCGGGTAACCAGGGTAAACATCGGGTTACTAAGTGCAGGGCCGCGCTTAGTAACCCGATATTTACCCTGGTTACCATTGTAAATGTAAAAAAAAAACAAAACACACATACTCACCTTCTGATGTCCGTCAGGTCCCTGGCCGTCTGCTTCCCGCACTGACTGTGAGCGCCGGCTGGCCGTAAAGCACAGCACAGCAGTGACGTCACCGCTGTGCTCTGCTTTTACTTTACGGCCGGCCGGCGCTCACAGTCAGTGCGGGAAGCAGATGGCCAGGGACCTGACGGACATCAGAAGGTGAGTATGTACTGTTTTTTTTTTTTTACATTTACAATGGTAACCAGGGTAAATATCGGGTTACTAAGCGCGGCCCTGCGCTTAGTAACCCGATATTTACCCTGGTTACCATTGTAAAACATTGCTGGCATTGTTGCTTTTGCTGTCAAACACGACGATACACGCCGATCTGACGACCAAATAAAGTTATGGACTTTCAGCAACGACCAGCGATATCACAGCAGGATCCAGATCGCTGCTGCGTGTCAAACACAACGATATCGCTATCCAGGACGCTGCAACGTCACGGATGTCTATCGTTATCGTTGCAAAGTCGTTTAGTGTGAAGGTACCTTTAGGGCTCATTCAGTTTGTCTAAGGGCACTTGCATGAATAAAGAATGTCATCTAATTATCCTTTGCGAGATCATTAGAAGTTGTTCTTAATTTGGTGATGAAGAAAAGTGATAATTAAGGGGATTTGTGAACAAAACAGTAACATTTTGGGTTCATGGCCAGGAAACTCCCCAGGGCTCAAGCCCACTGAGAACCTGCGGTCAGTCCTCAAAAGGAGGTTGGACAAACAAAAATTAAAGACATTTTGATAAAATCTAAGCACTGATTAGGAAAGAATGTGCCTTCAGTCAGGATTCGGCCCAGAACCTTATATCCACCTGCCAGACAAGGTAATTTACAGTGCTGTCTGTTATTTTTCAAGTATTGAGTCTTGACATAACTGATGTATCTGTCAATCAAATTTTAAAAACTTGAAATTCTTATAAAAATTGTGCCTCAGTAACCATAGAATCATCCAAGAAAAATCTAAGAACATTGTCAAAATTTTTGGCCACGACTATAGTTGCCACATGAAAATCCTGCATATGCATGCGACTCAATGTGTATTAAGAGGTGCAACTACTTTTCAAGGAAACTTTTCAAAGTCATAAGCAGTAGGTTGCATGGTGCCTTAATGAATACCTCTGTAATATATAGTTAGAACAGGTGAAAGATTTTTGCATGGATACTGCATAAATCTGTCAGGGGAAAGAAAAACAAAACAAATTAGTATGTAAGGGACAGCGCTGTGTCATTGCGGTGTATGGGCGCTATCCTACAGAGTCTCAGCATAGGCTATAAACTATATATAGCTTAAAAATCCAATAAGCCCTGGAACCGCCACCAGGGGAACAAGTTTTTTCGTCCTCTCAATTTTTATGTATAAGACTAGTTTAAAATGCAGCAAAGGTTCAATTACTTTAAAAGGCTTAGGCTACTTTCACACATCAGGTTTTCAGTGTCAGGCTAAATCCGGCGAATGTTGCAAAAACTGGATCCGGCGCAGATTGTGAAAAACTGATGCGACGGATCAGTTTTTTTGACGGATGCGGCTAGCATATCTAGATTATTGGATAAAAAACATTTTGGAGCATGCTCAGTTTAAAAAACCGGATCAGGCCGCCGGATCCGCCTTTTTCCGGATCCGGCACCTTCCGGCTCTAATAGGCTTCCATTCTAGCAAACAGCCGGAAGCGCCGGATCCGGCGCTTCAGGCTTTTTCGCCGGAGACAAAAAACGTTGCTATGGACGTTTTTTCAAGAAACTGGAAGCGGCAGATTTGCCGGATCTGGCGAAAACCGAACGAAACGCAATGTCATCCGGTGCCATCCGCCACTAATACAAGTCTATGGGAAAAAAAACCTGATCCGGCAGCAACATTCGCCTGATCCGTTTTTTTGAAAATTAGCCGGATTTAGCCTGACACTGAAAACCTGATGTGTGAAAGTAGCCTTATGGGTGCAACAAGTGATGCAGCCATATATATTTATTTTTTAATTGTAGCATGCCACATACATGGTGTTTTTAGATCATTTCTTTTTAAACAAAGCTTTTTCAATTAAACCTAAAAACACGCAAGTTACAAATAAGTAACCATCAAAAGCACTTGTAAAAAAAACACTGAAAACCCTGTTGTGAGTATTTAAAAATATGTTTGCTTAAAAAAAAAAAAAAAAAAAAAAAGAAAGAAAAAAAGCTTGGCTATGATGCAAAGAAAGTTGCATGCAAATTATGCCAATTCTAGGAAATTATAACTTTTCCTATGTAAATCAGTTTCAAAGTGTAGCAATAAAAAGTGCAAGTTTTATCACAATAAATTATGTGAATAAAAAAAAATGTCCAATAATGTGCTTAAAAAAATCCATTAAAAGGTTTTTGAAAGGCAACATGAAAATGTTGCTTGAACTGCTTCTATGGAAGAATGGCAGCACAGTGCCGTCATGTATGAAAAAAATATAACACCCATTGAAGACCCTTGTAGAACCATGGAAAATGCATTGGATATGCTGCAGTTTCAGAGTACATGAAAACGCATCATTCTTAGCCTACGTTATATGAACGAGATTTTTTTAAAACCCTTACAGTGAATTTCTACATTAACTACAACATTCCAAAAAGAGCATCTGTAAACGTAACCTTACAGTAATGGTTTCTAACATTGCACTCTCTATGGGACTCTGAGCCACAGTTCCATTGATGTTTGACAAAACCTTTACATTTTCAGATTTGATAATAGAGGCAAAAAAAGATTCCCCAAAACCTGAGTTTATGGATGAGTTAGGATCCTCACAATAGATTAAATGACAACTATAAAATATGATTTGTGTTTTTTTGTGTCTCTGGAGAGATTATGCAGAATCTCGTCATTTAATCTATTATCACTGATTTATAGCACCTTAATAACTGGACAGATTCTTCCGACACTGTAGTGGATTTACTGAGATTTATACGCAAAATCTGCATATTAAATAGGCTGGCAAATCATCCTTAATGTGTTAGATGTAATCTATTTAAATATATCAGAATGCATTTAAATTACCACATAATGAGAAAATTGGAGATTCAGGGCCTGTTTACTGTTTAGGTAGGTGTAATAGGTTATTACTGAACATCAGGAAAAATCAAGAGTAACAAATACAAGCACATATAATTAACGCTTTACAATAAAATGCCATGTACTATTTTATGAAAGCTATAATGTTGCAAACTATGCATTTTATGTTACTGATAAGAACTTAAGTATGTATTTTATGGCACAAACACTCATACAGTGATATGCTGATAATCCGACACACTGATAGACGAGGTGTCAAATTACTACATTTTCCAGAGCATGTAGCTTTCAATAGATCAGATTTTATTGGCTAGCCTATTAATTTTCAGGCCCCGTAAAATAAAACCTTACACGTCTTTCACCTACAGTGACCTCCACTCACTTAGCTCACTTATAATTTTGGGGTTGGATGCTGAAAAAGTCA
The DNA here is from genome assembly GCF_051348905.1 of Ranitomeya variabilis. Lineage (NCBI taxonomy): Eukaryota > Metazoa > Chordata > Amphibia > Anura > Dendrobatidae > Ranitomeya > Ranitomeya variabilis. The sequence goes on along the minus strand of NC_135235.1, from coordinate 281,994,159 downwards.
CACCATCTGGAAATTTCCTTGGACTCAGACATGTTTTTATATGCTAGATTAGCAAACAATCTGGACACAATATGGCACATTTATTTAAGGCGATTGTCTGCTTATAACATATTGACAACGTTTCCATAGGATAGGTCTTCAGTACCAAATAAGTGATGGTCCAGCTTCACCACTGATCAGCCATTTCCTTCAGTGGTTGGCAAATGTAAACACTTTGCAGCTCCATTCAATGTGTAGTGGCTCCTGCCGGGTACTGCAGTACAGCTCCCATTTAACAGAATAATAGCTGTTCTGTAGCACCTGGCAGCGGCTGCTTCACAATGAATGGAATTGTATTTTGCAGTTCCGTTCAAAGCCACCGTCAGGGCAAATAACAGGTGATCTGATATTAATTACCTACCCTATAAAGGAGTTATCAATATGTTGTGACCAGACAACATCTTTAACGCCGGCATTTCACGTGTTGGTCTTAATGCCTAGACGACTGGTTAAAAATGTGCCAAAGGTAATAAGGGGCACATCTTAATGATTTGTCACATCTTTGAATGGCGTGTGTTCCACAAACGTAAGACTAAATTTCTGCTATAAATGTAAGCCAGTTTCTGGCATAGACAATAGAAAAATTGTCATGTCATGAGCGGCCCTACCCCTCCTGTTAAGTCTCAACCATAAAAGGTGGAAGTGGCAGAAAAGGGGCAAAAAGTTGCAGATTTAAAAATGTCAATTTTGACACCACAATTTGCGACACAAAGCTTCTCATAAAGGTCTGCCGCCAATGGCATCTTTATACCATGTGAGACAAATCCTCCAAAACTTAAAAAAATATGTATAAAACAATTTTACACAGTGAAAGCTCTTGAGATGACAAAATGTTTCTAGAGCCAATATACATATGTGGTTAGAGGTAGGGCAATTGAAAATCTGTCACAGAAAAATCTAGATGGGGTGATGCTCTAGAAGTTACAAGTGTATATTTACATGCATTTAGAAATATGAACGTGAATAATATTAGGCCTCATCGAGATGTTAAAAGTCTACGTTAAAAATTGGCACGTGTGTCAGTGTTTTGGATCCAAGTGTCAACTGTTTGGTCAGAGTGGTCGTTTTTACAGTAAAAAAATATAAATAAAATAAATAAAAATATTGACTTTAAACAAGGCACAAGTAAAAAGAATTAGACATAGGGATGAGCGAGCACTAAAATGCTTGTGTGCTCAGTGCTCGTTTTGAATGACGAGTATAATGGGAGTCAATGGGAAAGCCAAGCTTTTTTTCCCGGCAGAGTGATCATGTGGGGAAAAAAAAAAAAAAATATATATATATATATATATATATATATATATATACACACACACACTCACCGGCCACTTTATTAGGTACACCATGCTAGTAACGGGTTGGACCCCCTTTTGCCTTCAGAACTGCCTCAATTCTTCGTGGCATAGATTCAACAAGGTGCTGGAAGCATTCCTCAGATTTTGGTCCATATTGACATGATGGCATCACACAGCTGCCGCAGATTTGTCGGCTGCACATCCCAAAGATGCTCCATACAAGGCAGGATGGATCCATGCTTTCATGTTGTTTACGCCAAATTCTGACCCTACCATCCGAATGTTGCAGCAGAAATCGAGACTCATCAGACCAAGCAACGTTTTTCCAATCTTCTACTGTCCAATTTCGATGAGCTTGTACAAATTGTAGCCTCAGTTTCCTGTTCTTAGCTGAAAGGAGTGGTACCCGGTGTGGTCTTCTGCTGCTGTAGCCCATCTGCCTCAAAGTTCGACGCACTGTGCGTTCAGAGATGCTCTTAGGCCTACCTTGGTTGTAACGGGTGGCGATTTGAGTCACTGTTGCCTTTCTATCAGCTCGAACCAGTCTGCCCATTCTCCTCTGACCTCTGGCATCAACAAGGCATTTCCGCCCACAGAACTGCCGCTCACTGGATTTTTTTTCTTTTTCGGACCATTCTCTGTAAACCCTAGAGATAGTTGGGCGTGAAAATCCCAGTAGATCAGCAGTTTCTGAAATACTCAGACCAGCCCTTCTGGCACCAACAACCATGCCACGTTCAAAGGCACTCAAATCACCTTTCTTCCCCATACTGATGCTCGGTTTGAACTGCAGGAGATTGTCTTGACCATGTCTACATGCCTAAATGCACTGAGTTGCCGCCATGTGATTGGCTGATTAGAAATTAAGTGTTAACAAGAAGTTGGACAGGTGTACCTAATAAAGTGGCCGGTGAGTGTGTGTGTGTGTGTGTGTGTGTGTGTGTGTGTGTGTGTGTGTGTGTGTGTGTGTGTGTGTGTGTGTGTGTGTGTGTGTGTGTGTGTATGTGTGTATGTGTGTATGTGTGTGTGTGTGTATGTGTGTATGTGTGTATGTGTGTATGTGTGCATGTGTGTATATATATATATTTTTTTTTTTTATTAAGTAAACCAATATGCATTTTTGTTTTATTAAAAAAAATAGGAAATTTCAGTTTCATTTATGAAGGAAGCAAGAACTGCCAAAAACTAAGGGACTTTTACACCCTGTATTAGACACAAAGGAGGGCCTCATACACATTCTGTTCAAGTTGTCATGTATTGGTACTCGTAGACTCAAAGGCTATACACTTTAGGGTTATATTCCAAGGGAATGTAGTCCAGACCATGTAATAGTCTACGGGTGAGCAATATAATACGGATAAGGGTATGTGCACACGTTAAGTAAAATTTCTGCACCTCTTTGCAGAAAAAAAACGCAGCTGCAAAATCGTGCGTTTTTGCTTGTGTTTTTAAATTGAGTAAAGTGAATGTTGAAAAACGCAGAGCAAAAAACACACAGAGAATTGACAAATACTCAACGTGTGCATGATGAGTAATCCTGAAATATTAATGCAATGTAATGCAATAACGGTGTTAAACTCTCATTAAAGCCATAAAACAATTTTGAACAAAAATATTTTAAAAAAGTGTAGTTGATGTACTTATACAGTCATAAAGGCTTTGCAGAAAGTGCAAAACCAGACAAATTACGAGGGTCATCCATAGACCCCTGAAAGGCAACAACTGGTGGGCCTCATTAAAATACTGAATATTACAAACACTTTATGTACTGCTATCATCTGCTAGTGTTGAAAAAGTGTGGGCTAATCCAGGCTTTGTTCATTTTTATGTGAGCCTGTCTGCATTCTGTTGACAGGCGAAAGCGTCCGTCTGTTATGAGCACCCCGGCGGCACTAAAAAAAACCCCTCAGACAAGACTCTAGAGGCAGTGCACCACAACGCCTCCAAGGCATAGAGGGACAGCTCATGCCAGGTGTCCAGATTTGACACCCAATAGCTGAAAGTTGCAGAAGAATTAGGGAGCACGCTGGTTTTGTTGGCCAGGCATTGCTTGACCATTTTTAAAAACTTCTCTCTCCTTGTCAAAAAGTACCCGGTCATCAGGCCCTGCACACTGGGCTGGAGTCATGAAACTGGCGCACGTCACGTGGCCTCTGCTGGCCTCTCCTCCTTGGCTGGCAACCTTGCCCCCTGCTGCTATAGCGTGGTCTGATGGGATTATTTTCAACATATTTTACAACAATGGCCTTCTAGTATAGCACCATTTTAGAAGACCACTCCACCTCAGGAAGAAGAGATGCAAAGTTTTCTTTGTAGCATTGGTTTAGCAGATTGAACAACCAGTACTTTTTTTTTTTTGCCAAGATGAATGTAACGCAAGGGTCATGGGAAAGGCAGCCATATGATGTACCAAGCTCCATATAGCCCACACTTCCTTGTCTCCACCAGGATGACGACTCTCCACTCCATCTCCCCCTCCTCATTCCCATCATCAGCTCATCCACGTAGGAGAGACAGGATGAAGGTCGTGTGGCTACTAGCCTCTGTTGTGCTAGCCAACAGTTCCTGCATCAGGGTTCATCAAGTCAGCTACAGATACTGCCGCTCTGACAGTGCTGCAAGTGCTGCACAAATTTAATGTTACATTTGGAACCTGTGGCTGTGAAGAAGAGAAACAGTCCAGTGTGAAGAAAGGAGGGAGAAGAAAAAAAAAAAAAAAAAAAAAAAAAAAAAAAGGACACCAGGGTACAGCTGTCAGACCAGACAGGAAAGACATCAACCCCCTGAAGACCCACCTCCTCATTGTTACCCAATCCGTGCTGAGCAGATGAGAGGCAATCTCTCCGTGTTATATCTTCCTCCATCCTCACCTGGTCAGCATGCAAATCCTCATGTTTAATTGTGAGCAGTGAGCAAATGTCAGACATCCATACCGACTCTTCAGTTATGTGCAGACGTTGACCAGAATACCAACGAGCATGTTGGAGCTGGAACTCAACCACTGGCCTTTTCTACTCACAAAGCCTTGCCAGCATGTGCAGTGTGGAATTCCACACATCGCGACATCGCGCACCAGTCGGTGAGCTGGCACTTGCGCACTGTCAGAGTGGCAGTATCTGTAGCTGACTTGATGAACCCTGATGCAGTGTACTTGACCAAAAGCTCTGGCAAATCTGGGTACGATTTCAGAAACCTCTGTACTACCAAGTTGAGCACATTTGCCAAGCATGGTACAGTTGCGAGCTTGCCAAGCTTCACAGCCGCCACCAGGTTACGCCCATTATCAGACACGACCATGTTTGGTTGGAGGTTCAGCGACAAAAGTGAACAGACCAGACAGATCTGTGGTTTAAGTAACCACAGTGGATGGTCCTAATATCTTGTGGTAGAGCATTCCAGAGGATTGACGCAGCACGGGAGAAGTCTTGGAGTCGGGAGTGGGAGGTACGGATTAATGCTGAGGTTAGTCGAAAGTCATTTGCAGAGCGCAGCGGTCTGTTAGGCCGAAAGACAGAAATGAGGGAGGAGATGTATGGGGGTGCCGCACTGTGGAGAGCTTTGTGGGTAAGAACAAGAACTTTGAATTGTATCCTGTAATGAATGGGCAGCCAGGGTAATGACTGGCGAAGAGCGGATGCATCAGAGTAACGATTAGCCAGATGGACAACCCTGGCTGCTGCATTAAGGATAGACTGGAGAGGGGAAAGTCGAGTAAGGGGGAGGCCAATTAATAGAGCATTGCAGTAGTCCAGACGGGAGTGGATCAGGGCGACAGTGAGGGTTTTCGTTGTCTCCATGGTAAGAAAAGGGCGGATTCTAGAGATGTTCTTTAGGTGTAAGCAGCACGAGCAGGCAAGAGATTGTATATGGGATGTCAAGGAGAGATCGGAGTCAAACAAAACACCCAGACAGCGCGCCTGCTGCCCGGGTGTTATTATGGTGCCACCCACGGAGAGAGAAATGTCAGATTTAGGGAGGATAGTAGATGGCGGGAGCAGAAGTAGTTCAGTTTTGGAGAGGTTGAGAGTGGATATGATGTTGGAGACTGAGGACAGACAGTCAGTGGCGTTCTGTAGTACAGTGGGGGTAAGGTCAGGGGATGACGTGTATAGTTGTGTGTCATCAGCATAAAGATGGTACTGAAAGCCAAATCTGCTGATGGTCTGTCCATTTGGGGCTGTGTAGAGGGAGAAGAGAAGGGGGCCAAGGAATGAGCCCTGGGGTACCCCGACAGTGAAAGGAAAAGGAGATGAAGTGGAACCAGAGAACAGAACACTGATGGAGTAGTCAGAAATATAGGAGGAGAACCAGGAGAGAGCAGTGTCCTTAATGCCTAGTGACTGGAGCCTAGAGAGTAGGAGAGGGTGGTCAACAGTGTCAAAAGCTGCAGAAAGGTCGAGAAGAATGAGCAGATAGTGGTCACCGTTACATTTTGCTGTCAGAAGGTCATTGGTCCCCTTGATGAGTGCAGTTTGTCGAATGTAGGGGGCGGAAACCGGACTTTGAAGGGTCTAGGAGGGAATGAGTGAAGAGGTAACGGGTAAGGCGGGAGTAGATCAGGCGCTCCAAGAGTTTAGTGATGAAGGGGAGATTGGAGACCGGTCTGTAGTTGTTTGTGCAGGATGGGTCGAGGGTGTTTTTTTTTTTAGTAATGGAGTAATGATAGAGTGTTTGAAGGAGGAGGGGAAAATGCCAGAGGAGAGGGAGAGATTAAAGATTGTGGTTAGGTGACTTGTGACAACTGGAGAGAGAGACTGGAGGAGGTGTGAGGGAATGGGGTCGGTAGTGCATGTCGGACGAGAAGAGGAGAGGAGCTTGGAGACTTCTTCTGTGATGGGATCGAATGTGGAGAGTGAGCCAGGGGAGATGCAGGGAGGGATGGGAGTCATTGCACTTGGTGTCTGGGAGCGGATTTCCTGACGGATATTGTCTATTTTCTCTATAAAGTGGGAGGCCAGGTCATCAGCACAAATGTCTGATAGGATCTTGTGCTTTTGGCCTGAGGAGGGAGTGAAAGGTGTTAAAAAGTTTCTTGGGGTTGCTGGACAGAGAGGAGATCAGGGTGGTGTAGTAGGTCTGTTTGGCGAGGTGAAGGGCAGAGTTATAGGTTCTTAACATAAATTTGAAGTGTGTGAAGTCTTCTGGTGTGCGTATTTTCCTCCATAAGTGTTCAGCACTCCTAGAGCATCGCTGGAGAAATCGGTTTACGATGTGAGCCAGGGCTGTTTCACTGTGTTTGGAGGTTCTGAGGGTGAGGGGAGCTACTTGTTCAAGGGTGCTTCTAAGAGTGTCATTGTAGTGATGTACAGCCAGATCAGGACATGAAAAAGAAGAGATTGGGGACAATGATGAGTGTAGGGAGTCTGAAAGTGTATGAGGGTTAATGGCATGTAGATTTCTGAATGTGTTGTAGGTAGGAGAGTGCTGGGGTGGGGGAGGAATTTTGAGTGTGAAGGATAGAATGTTGTGGTCAGAGAGGGGAAGCGGTGAGTTATCTAGGTAGGAGATTGAACAGAGCTGGACAAAGACCAGGTCCAGGGTATTACTGTCTGTGCGTTTCAGAGGTTGAGAGCTGTGAGAGGCCTGGAGAAGTGGTTAGTGATAGAAGCTGGGATGCCGATGTGGAAGTGGGGCTGTTAATGGGAATGTTGAAGTCTCCCAGGATAAGGGTTGAAAGTTTTGAGGACATGAAGTGCGGCAGCCAGGCTGAGAAATGGTCCAGGAAGTGGGTGGGTGTGCCTGGCGGCCGGTATATGACCGCTACTCTGAGGGAGAGGGGACGAAAGAGCCTGATGGTGTGGACCTCAAAAGAAGAGAATGAGAGTGATGGAACTGGGGGTATAATCTGGAATGTGCATTGTGGGGACAGGAGTATGCCGACTCCACCACCAGGTCTGTTTTTGGGTCTCGGGGAATGGAAGAATTGTAAGCCACCATGAGAAATGGCAGCGGGGGAGACAGTGTCAGAGTCCTGGATCCAGGTTTCAGTAAGGGCCAACAGATTCAGAGAGTTGTTCACAAAGTAGTTGTGCAGGAAAGGAAGCTTGTTACATACAGACCGTGGATTCCAAAGGGCACAATTGAAAGAGAGGTGAGGGAGAGCAAGTAATATTAATAAGGTTAGTATGGTTTTGATATGAGGTAGGGTAGCGGTTGAAGTTGGGGGATGGGGGACCGGGGTTGGGGGAGATGTCCCCCGAAATCAGTAGGAGTACCATAACCAGCATTAATATTTACAGTAGCTCTTCTATGGAATAAGAGACAGTCATTTTCCCCCATGAAGACCAATAAGCCTTGGGTACTCATGACCTTGTCTTTGTTTAGTTATGCCTCCTCTGACCACCTTTGGCAAATTCTAACCACTACATACATTGCACGATTTTGAAGGTGCACTGACCCAGTCCTCCAGCCTACATAATAAAATCCTTGTAAAAGTCACTTAGATCCTTACACTTGCCCATTATTCCTGATTCCAATACACAATTTCTGCTTCAAACATTCCACTGTCCACTTGCTTTCACTCTATCCCAAGGTGCTATTGTATCAAAGTCATTATTATTTACAACAGTCTGCGGTTTTAATATTATGGCTGACCGTTGTAAAACCAAAGGGGATAGCCACCCAGGCAGCACAAAATTAGCAACCAAGGGCAAGGAGAATTAATTCAAGGGTCATGCTTAAAAGGAACAGTGAAGCACAAAGAAACACTCGATCATTCTAGTCTAGCTTGAGGTAACGATGTTGTCAAACAGTACAAAAGTGAAAGTCTTTTTTGGTTGTAGCTTTAGGAAATCCTCTCCTTATTCTATGCCGTACTGCTTCATTGAAATAAAGAATGTCCGTCATATCCAGTTTTCTTTTTATCATATTTTGAGTTAGACCAATTTCTCTTTTTGTAAGGTGTGGTGACAGCTTGTGCCGAGATGCCGGTAATGATTGGGATGATTCATTAACAGAACATCACAACTAGGGTTAAATGGCAGCTTAATCCTTTATTGAACAGGACTTAAAAGGTCAAAGTACTCCTGCCATTTTTTGGCATTTAAAAATGGCGACACGTTCAAGGGTTTCTTCGGTGCCACTCGCTTTAGCGAGTGAATGTGAACAGCGCTGATGACTGTGTCCAAAGGTGTCTGCAAGGTCTTGTATACACATTGTTTTCTAAAGAGTGTGATAGGTAAAGGATACCAGGGGAACACACATACAAGCCTAGACTATTCAGCACCCCTGCTGATCGAATAAGCAATAGCAGCATCAATTACTTTGCCTGTGGCTCAATTAGGCAGAGACTAGTTGGTGCCTCTGCATTGAATCTACTTGGGCTTAGTTATAGTGGCCCTTCACTACTCATTTACATTCCCATTTTGAGCACCTATTGGCATTGCATGGTCTCCGTGTATCCATCACCTGACCTCAGCTATACATGATGGCACCTTACCACATAGGTTCTATTCCTTGGTTCTTCATCTGTAGCTGAGCTCTACACAACTGCCGCTTCTCCTTCACACCTCTTTTGCCTCTTTCTACTTATCTATCAGAGCATTCTGGAAAGCAACTAATTGGAAAAAAAAACAAAAACGGGAGAGTTGAAATGTCAAAATGACCTAATGTGTCATTTGTGCTCTATATCTGCTGAGAAATTATGTAATGTTACTTATTCTCTACATGTGTACATGCTACTATGTAACATTCAGAATCAAAAAGTCTTAGCATCTTCACAATTGCCTTATGAAAGTCCAATGCCTTAGCTTCATCTTCTTTACATCAGCAGGGCACTGTCAGGCTGTGTGCACACGTAGCAGATTTTTAGCGTTTTTTTTGCGGTTTTTCGCTATAAAAACCGCGAAAAAAAAACGCTAACATTAAGCATCCTATGTAACAGATTGCAATCCGCATTTTTTGTGCACATGCTGCATCTTTTTCCTGAGCGGAATCGCAATCCAGAAAAAAAACGCAGCATGTTCATTAAAATTGCGGAATCGCGGCGATTCTGCACACATAGGAGTGCATTGATCTGCTTACTTCCCGCACGGGGCTGTGCACACCATGCGGGAAGTAAGCAGATCAAGTGCGGTTGGTACCCAGGGTGGAGGAGAGGAGACTCTCCTCCACGGACTGGGCACCATATAAGTGGTAAAAAAAAAGAATTAAAATAAAAAATAGCGATACACTCACCTTCTGGCGGCCCGACCTTCTCAGAGGCTTCCGAGGTGTGTGTGAAGGACCTGCGATGACGTCGCGGTCACATGACCGCGATGACGTCGCGGTCACGTGACCGCTACGTCAATGGAAGGTCCTGAACACACAGCATTAGGAACGGAAGCCGCTGAGGTGAGTATAACTTTTTTTTAATTATTTTTAACATTCTATCTTTTACTATAGATGCTGCATAGGCTGCATCTATAGTAAAAAGTTGGTCACACTTGTCAAACACTATGTTTGACAAGTGTGACCAACCTGTCAAACAGTTTTCCAAGCGATGCTACAGATCGCTTGGAAAACGCTAGCACTCTGCAAGCTAATTATGCTTGCAAAACGCTAGTTTTCTGCGGGTATATGCATGCAAATTCTGCATGCGATATACCCGCGGCAGGAGGCGCAGAATTGCCGCGGAAATTTCAGCACTAACGAGAGAGGGGATCCGCCCTTCAGGGACAGGAAACCTACAGAGATAAAAGGGCGGCACCTCTCTCCCGCATCAGTTGGATTACAGAGCATGAGAGGACCTCCTTGGTTAGTAACACATAAATAATTAACACATTTCACCCTGTGACTAAGCTTTTAAAAATTTATATCAATAAGTGGTGATAAGCCCTGCCAAGATAAAAGGGAGGGAATATAGGAGTGCTGTCATGGGCTCCTGAAAAACACCACTACCTGGTAAGTAGCTTGAGTATTTATTCAGTCGCCATGACCGCACTAACGCGAGAATTACAGAGAAAAGAGTATTAGGGAGGGACTACTGCTTCGAGCACCCTTCTACCAAACGTGAGATCAGAGGAGCTACCCAGATTAATCTATAATGTTTAAAGAAAGTAGATGGAGATGACCATGTGGCCGCCTTACATATATCCTCAATCGACACCTCCGATCTCTCCGCCCAGGAAGTCGCCATGGCCCGAGTGGAATGAGCCCTTATGCCTTTCGGGACTTCTAGGCCACCTGCTGAATAAACCAAAGAAATTGCATCCCTAATCCATCTACCCAAGGTGTTTTTGGACACCCTAAACCCTTTCCTGACTCCCTGAAAGGATATGAATAAATTATTATCTTTTTTCCAGGAGTCTGTTATAGATAAATACCTAAGTAGACATCTTTTGACATCTAACATATGGAGTTAGGATTAGGACAAAAAGAGGGGAGATTTATTTCCTGAAGTCTGTGGAACTTTGACGCTACCTTCGGAAGATAGAGGGGATCAGTTCTTAATACTACTCTATCTTCTTTAAACTGAATATATGGAGGTTGTCTAGAGAGAGCCTGTAGGTTACTAACTCTCCTCGCAGATGTGAGAGCAACTAAAAGAGCTGTTTTTAAGGACAGGACAGGAGCAGACTCTATAGGCTCAAAGGGGGCGTCAGTCAGAGCTGTAAGTACCAAGTTTAAGTCCCATGAGGCCAGTGTTTTCCTAATAATTGGTCTTGATCTAGCCGCTGCTTTGATAAATCTAGCAATCCAATAATTGTTAGCTAAATTACAATTATATAATGCCCCTAAAGCCGGTACATGAACTCTAAGGGTGCTTGTAGCTAGACCCATCTCTAGACCCCTCTGCAGGAACTCCAGAATCTTAGTAATATTGACTTTCTGACCCAAATCCGATCCTGAAACAGTCATGAATTTTTTCCAGATTCTAACAAATATTTGTCGTGGAAACCTTCCTGCTTTTTAATAGAGTATTAATAAGGCCTTGTGAAAAACCCCTTTCTCTTAGTAATGACCCTTCAAATCCCACGCTGTCAGATGTAAATTGGACATTCGTGGATGGTGAATTGGACCCTGTGAGAGGAGGTCTGGGAGTATCCACGGCTGAGAAATGGACATTTTCCTCAGCCAAGGAAACCACGGCCTCCTGGGCCAGAACGGTGCTATCAGGATTATTTGAGCTTTGTCCTCCCAAATCTTCCTCAGAACAATCGGGATTAAGTTCAATGGGGGAAAGGCATAAGCCATATTGAAGTGCCATGGAATTAGGAGGGAATCCACCGCATACGGATTGTCTCTGGAATTTAGGGAGCAAAACCGGTGACACTTTGTTCTCTTTGCTGGCGAAGAGGTCTATCTCTGGACACCCCCCCAAAGAAGGGTGATCTGGTCGAAGATGGTCTGATTGAGAACCCAATCTCCTTGCCCGAGCTTCCTGCGACTTAGGTAGTCGGCCATGATGTTGTGTTTTCCTTTTATATGAAGCGACGTGAGTGACAGTAGATGATTTTCGGCTATCTGTAAGATACGACCCGCCACTTCCATTAAAGATCTGGAGCGAGTTCCCCCCTGATGGTTAATGTACGCTACAGTTACCGGATTGTCTGAGAATAGCCTGACGTGATGGCCCTGTAAGGACATAAGGAAATGGCTCAGAGCTCGTTCTACTGCCAATAACTCTTTAAGGTTAGAGGACAAACTTTGTTCAGAACGTGACCAAACCCCCTGGACCCACATATCACCCATATGTGCTCCCCATCCCCTGGGGCTAGCATCTGTGGTCACCACACGAGATATATGGTTTATCCAGGGAACACCTGTACGCAGGTTTGGAGTGTGTAACCACCAACGTAAGGACTGAATAGAGGCAACAGATAAGGAAAAGGTACTATCCAGGTGGCCCTCTAAGATGAGTATTGTTCAATACATCCCACTGTAGGACTGGGCCCAAAGTACCGCCGGGATACACGACATGAGTGAGCCTAACAGTGACATCGCTCCTCTTAATGTTACCAATGGATTATCAACATTGAGTATTTGTCGTTGAATTTTTTCTACCTTTGTATCTGGTAGATGGCATTCTTGCAACCTTGAGTCCAATATGAGACCCAGGAATTCTTGAACCTCTAGAGGCTGTAGCCGTGATTTTTTGAAATTAATTATCCAACCCAACCTCTGTAAGGCTGCAATTACTCTGTCTAGTTGGGCCGAGCAGTGTGATTTTGAGTTTCCTATTATTAATAGGTCATCCAGATATGGAACTACCAGAATATCCTGTTCATGAAGATGTGCCATGACCTCCACCATTATCTTTGTGAACACACAAGGAGCAACTGCAACACCAAAGGGGAGTGCCCTATATTGGAAGTGTTTAACCGTCCCGCCTAGTAAGACTGCTACTCTTAAATAACGCTGGTGGTCTGCGTGTATAGGGACATGATAATAGGCGTCTTTAAGATCTAAGACGACCATGAAACACTTGTCAAACAATAGCTTTATTGCTGTCTTGACCGACTCCATTTTAAATGATTGGATCCACAAAAATTTATTCAGGCCCTTAAGGTTGATAATGGTGCAAAACGAATTGTCTGGCTTTTTAATCAAAAAGAGGGGAGAATAGAATCCTTTACCCCTTTGCGCCTCAGGAACCTCCACCAATACGCCCTTTTGTTGGAGTTCCTGGACCTCAGACTCCAATGCCAGTTGTTCTGCAGGAGAAGAACGCACAGGTGTTACTAGAAATTTGTCATTAGGAGTGTTCTGAAGATCCAACTTTAGTCCACCTTTAATAATGTTCAGGACCCATTGGCTATGGGAAATATTACGCTAAAGATAAAGACAAAACACACGGCACTCAAGGATCCTGTGTGGTGCCCAAGTCAGGTTTCCAGCCCGTCAATCCAATAGTAATAAGTCACTTGGCACTCAAATGGTTTCTTTCAGATGAAAAAAGTGAACATCCCATTTATTTGTGCATCCAGTTCAAAGATTATTTAAACGTTTTCGGTCAAATCACAAGACCTTCATCAGAAATATCTTTAACAAAACTGGAAGTGCTTCCAGTTAGTGACTTATTACTATTAAATATTACGCTAAGCCGGATAGAAGGCTAAAAGCCTGCCTCCTACCCGGTCCGCCAGTCACTGTGGCTTTCTGTTATCCCGAAAGGAGTTAAACATGTAGCCTCTACCTTTCTTTCTATTGGTGTCATATCTGGGCTTTTCCTTATTCAACCTTGTTTGGTCAAACCATCTTCTGTTAGAGCCCCGTCTGTAAGTGGGTCTACCCAGGTAGGGGAACAGTTTTTTACTATCTCCCGCTTTTTCTAATAACTCATCCAGAACTGGACCGAATAAGTGCGCCCCTTCACACGGAATGCTGCATAACTTTGATCTGGCTTGCATGTCCCCCTGCCAACATTTTAGCCAGATGGCCCTACGGGCCGAATTAGAAAGTGCCGCCGACCTGGCTGCCAATTTAACCGAATCTGCTGATGCATCAGCCAGATAAGCAGCAGCTCCCTGAATCATAGGGAGGGAGGATAATATTTAGTTTCTCAGGGTCTTATTCTTAAGCTGATCTTCCAGGCTGTCTAGCCATACCATCATAGAGCGTGCTGTACAGGTGGCTGCGATTGACGGTCTGAGAGCTCCTGCAGAAGTTTCCCAAGCTCCCTTGAGAAACACATCCGCTCTCCTGTCTAGTGGGTCCTTTAAAGTTCCCAGATCCTCAAACGGTAGTGAGGATTTCTTGGAAGCCTTAGCCACGGCTGCGTCAAGTTTCGGGGCCTTATCCCATGTCACCGATGCTGACTCTTCGAACGGATACTTTCGCTTAAACGATGGAGGAAGAGAACCTTTCCTTTCCGTTTTTTTCCATTCTCTAGTGATTAGTGAGTTTACTTTCTCCACTACCGGAAAGCATCTGCGGGATTTACGGTCTAATCCTTTGAACATAACATCCTGCATAGATTTTTCTGACGGAGTTTGCTCAATTCCTATCGTGTTATTTACGGCCTTGACGAGGCGGTCTATCCGATCAAAGGAAAAACATGAATGACCGTACTCAGTCTCTGAGGAAGATGATGACGTGTGAGAAGCCTCTGACTTCGGCTCCCCTGAGTCACTGTCCTCAAATGAACTTGGGGATCCAGGATCTATTCCTCTAGACCCTCTACTACGAGATAGGAATCTTGTTGAACCCCTAATCTCTTGCCTGACCATCTGCCTTAGGCTGTTGGTGAAATCTGGCGTCTCCTCTGCTATCAACCGTTGAATACACGGTCCACATAGTTTCTTAATGTAATCATCCGGGAGAGGAATACCACATTCCGCACATTCCTTATGCCTAGATTTAGAGGACCACTTTTTTCCCTGATACGGAGAGAGGGAATATAAGGTGAGACACATCACTAAGTGAACTTTCTTGGCGATCACTTACCCCTATAATGACTGAGTGGTACCGTAGATTGCGGGGAAGACCCTCTCAACCGTTGCAACATCTTTACGGCTTGAGGATTTTCCGGCTTTAGAAGTTTGTTCAGCTCTATCACCTCCAGGACGACTACTGCCACTAGAACGTCGCTGGGTGCTCGCTGCTTGGGGCTTCTCCAGGGGTTGACACTGTTGCTCAGACTCCAACGGTTCCTGCTCCTGAGACTCCATTGTAAAAATGGATACGAAGCATGTGGTAGCCCAAACTGAATGATTAAGTAGCCGGCCCCCTTAGGTACCTCCCCCTGGTGGGGGTCAGAAGGCCAATCCTGATGAACTGCCTGGTACACAGTATATGGGAGGCCCCTCCCCCACGAGACCCCACCGCCGATGTACCAACTCCGCCCGCTGAGCCAAATGCTGCCACCAACCAGCCCCTCCTGCGATAGAAACCGCTCAGCGCCCGGTTCCCGGCGTTATTCTAAAGGGCGCCGCCATGTTTGCCGGCGCGACCTTACTGCGCATGCGCTACCCGTCATCGCCCGCTGACGCTCTAGGCCCCTCTCACGCGTCACTTACGGTGCGCCGCGCTGCTCCCTGAACGCCGAACGTGGCGCCTGTGCCAGAGGGGAACGCTGGCGCCGCTTGCCCCCGCTATGCAACCACGCACCAGAGAGAAACGCTGGCGCTGCTCCGATTTACAGGCCCCGGCTAGAGCAGAGCATGGGCACCGCTTGATATCGCCGTTGATGCGTAGTCCCGGAGCTTAGGGCCTCCCACATAGTACTCACCCGTACCTGCGGCGATGGGACACTGAAAAAGACAGCACTCCCCCTGAAGGCTGCTTCTGCTCTGCTGTTGCCTACCCCCACAACCCTCTGTGGTGTGGCACTTCCAGAACCTCGATCAGCACCGAGGAAGGGGAACTCCCGCCTCCAGGATCGGTGTGTCAGATCTGGGTCCAGAATCTTCTTTCTTCACCTTCTTCAAAAAGGTATGTCTGCAGGGTCCCCGGTCAGGCACAGGAAACCAACTGATGCGGGAGAGAGGTGCCGCCCTTTTATCTCTGTAGGTTTCCTGTCCCTGAAGGGCGGATCCCCTCTCTCGTTAGTGCTGTCATGGCGACTGAATAAATATACGTTACTCTGTAGGTGCGGTGTCCAGATAGGGTACCACCCCATGTAGAATGCAGAGATAAAATCTGGCAATCGTATGATGCAAATTGGATTGTGATTTATTACAAGAAATGCAATCCAACAAAAATGACATTTCAGTCTGTGACTTAAGGCTTTCTTCAGACTAAAAGATGCAACAAAAAAACTACAAAAACAAACCAACATAGCATAAGAGGCTACTAACTTAACTGGACACTTAGCAATTACATTGCATATAAGTGGGGGCCGTGGTGCCATCAAACTGCGTATAAATGGCGGCCGCTCTGCCAGACTGCATATAAATAGGGGCTGCAGGGTTTCACAGAAACTTGAGAGAGGAGGAGAGTTCAAGGAAACATGTAATCAAAATGACATGGGAGACCAGGCTTGAGCTCCAAGACATTAAATCTAACATACAGTAATTGGTTTTAAAGTGTTAAGTCTGGACACGTAGATTTCAAAACAATGTAAAATTAATATTTTCAAATGAATATTTTCACTCTTCTACATATTTTCAAAAGTCGTCAGGTTCAGTTACGAAATGAGCCATTTCTTAATGATTTTGACTTGCTGAATTCAAGTCTGAATGAAAATGTTTAGTTGGCTCTTGTTTCTATGATGTCAAAGCGTTTTCCTTTTACTGCTACGTAATTCCCGCATAAAAGTTTCAGTATTTTGAAACATTTTTGCAAATATAATGCTGCAGAATATTTTGTTATGCCTATTTTCTTATATTTAGAGGAAACTTAGCAACAACTCAAATAACTAAAACATGTTGAAACGCTATTGCGAATGAAATATAATCAAGTGCAAAAATGTAGTAAAGGGACAAGACACTTGTAAAGACAGCCAAGTTTTTTTTTTGTTTAGTGATTGCTGCTGAGCTAACTCAAGGAGGCCTCAAGTTATACAAATTTACACATCCATATTTTGTGATCCAATGTACAGCCCAGAAGCTGGACTGCTGACTCACACTTAACAGCCTTAGGCCAGGGTCACACATGCGAGAAACACGGCCGAGTCTCGCATGTTAATACCCGGCCCTGCCGCCTGCACTTCGGAGCAGAGCGTGCGGCCGCATAGCAATACATGGGGAGCTGCACGCTACGCTCCTGAGTGACGGCAGCAATGCCAGGTGGTAACATGCGAGACTCGGCAGCGTTTCTCACATGTGTGATCCCGGCCTCATAGAAATATATGAGATAGTCAGGATTCGGTCAACAAAACCTGCTGCCAGTTCGTGCACTACAGGCCTTTCTCTGATTGCAAAACAGATGTGTGAATCCAGCCTAACACACACTCACTACTGTCAAGTGTCTACAATATGTCAAATGTTTGATTAAATGACAGGGTCGGCTAGAACGCGCCACTAAATAATTGCTTGTTATCTACTCTTGGTAACCCCCTTTATATCAACAACACTTAAACTTAATCAGGAAACGTTTCCGTGCAGAAAGAACATAAAAACCAAATTAGATTTGCAACTTATTGTCAATAAAACATAATACATTCTCATAAAAATGACTCAAGTCCAGCGCCTTTTTCCTACACTATCCTTCTGTGGAAAACTTTGTACATGACCCCCATTGTGTTCTATTTTCTTGTGGCTCTGCGTTGCAAGGAGATGTGTTGCTAGAAGCCACAGGCTCTGACAGATTCAAGTTCAAAGAAAAAACAATTCCCATGTTGTAAGTGGAATTCCAGGTCATGCGTGAAACCGTCAGTCTAAGGATGGAAGGAGCGCAGCCGATGGGGATCAGACCTGTACCAGGCTCACTGGCTCTCGGTTCTGCTCTGTTTTTCATCACTCCCACTCTCTTCCATTTACAGCCCCCACTGATCTGCTTACTCCACACCAGGGCAGTTTCTAGCCCAAAAATGACACAGGGCGAGAGTAGGAAATTTCTCCCCCCCCCCCCCCCCCCCCCGGCACCGAAAATAATAAACATTATTTTTGTGGGCTTGAGTAATAAATAGAGAGCAGGCTTGTATCTTCCCTTTTTTTAATAAATTATAATTTGCCTTTAACTTATATAGAACTTGGGGAAAAGGGACAAGTATGCTAATTATTAACGGTGAGAACAAAGTTGTAGGTAAATAATATCTATTAATTATTTTGGAAACAGATCCTAAAAATTGTAGGTTGCAGATTTATGAGAAACTGACTCTTCTAGATTTAGCCGCTGCAAAAGCATTAATAGCTTCCGAATAATTCAGCTTTTCTGCCAGTTCATTTTCTAATTCCAGGTCACATTTACTAATCTCTTCTAAAAGGAGATTGGCGAGACTTTCCCCAGATGTATCAGTAGCAGGACGATAGCCAATAAAATGTTCCTTTATTGCTACGTGATCATCATCTATATCAACAAATCTTAAGGTGTATGACAACTGTTCAGTGTGACCTGCATCTTGTGTGCAGTCCAACATTATTGAAAAATACTTAGATCTTTTGGCTTTTTCTAGAATACATTTCTTCACCTGAGAGGCCATCAAGCAGATAATTTCATTTTGAATTAAATTTCCACAGTAATGTGTATGGATTTCCTGGGAAGTAATTCGTTTTAAATGATCTCTCATTACTGGTTCAAATTTTCCAAGAAGCTCTATAAGCCCAAGGAAATGTCCATTATTTGGTGTAAACAATGTATTTGACGATCCTCGAAAAGCTAAATTATTGGTTGCCAGGTATACAGTTACTGCCATAACTCTTTCCAACACTTCTCGCCTGGGTGAGGATGCCACCAGACTGCCAAAGATGAGGTAAGTCAGCTGGGCCCCCTCCCGGGTTTCATGCTGTGGGGCATGCCAAATCAGCATGCCCCAAGGGTGGTTGGGGGGGGGGCAGGTGTGGGGGTCCCCATCCAAAAAAAAAGGCTAGCCCAACCCATCCCATCCCTCAGACCCCCTCACCTGTTCAGTGTGTCAGTGCCCTCTGCCCTCTGAGTCTGAGCGCGCTCAGACTGCTAAATGGGGCTGCTGGGAAGGGAAGGACTAATCCATAGGCAGGGGGTGGGCATTTTTGCTATACTGCTACCACTGTCAGACTAGACTGCAGCCTGTCCTGTCCAGCATTGAAATTGGCAACAGCCAGGCAGCCTAGTCTGACAGTGATAGTGTGTGTGCTTAGCTCTTTGATCACTGTCTCAGGGAGCGCCCGTGCTCAGCCGAGAGCGCGGCGCCCCTGCTATCAGTGTGGGAGTGGCCGAGCTGCCTCATCCTGGCTGTTCATTCTCGCTGTTCATCCAGCGCGGAGCGGAGGTGAGTCATACCTCCCAACTTTTGAAGATGGGAAAGAGGGACAAAGTTTGCGGCGCGCTTTGCGCGCCGCGGCAAATTTTAGGCCACGCCTCTGACCACACCCATTCATAATTAGTCACACCCATATCCACATCCCAACCACACCCATTTAGCACTGCCGATCACACTGTTTCATATACAATAATTATAAACAAAAAAATATGGCCACACAGTGCCCCATACTGTATAATGGCCACACATGATGCTCCATACTGTATAATGAACACACATGACGCTCCATACTGTATAATGGCCACACATGATGCTCCATACTGTATAATGAACACACATGATGCTCCATACTGTATGACCGCACATGATGCTCCATACTGTATAATGACCGCACATGATGCTCCATACTGTATAATGACCCCACATGATGCTCCATACTGTATAATGACCGCACATGATGCTCCATACTGTATAATGACCCCACATGATGCTCCATACTGTATAATGGCCACACATGATGCTCCATACTGTATAATGGCCGCACATGATGCTCCATACTGTATAATGGCCACACATGATGCTCCATACTGTATAATGACCGCACATGATGCTCCATACTGTATAATGACCGCACATGATGCTCCATACTGTACAATGACCGCACATGATGCTCCATATTGTATAATGACCGCACATGATGCTCCATACTGTATAATGACCGCACATGATGCTCCATACTGTATAATGGCCACACATAATGCTCCATACTGTATAATGACCGCACATGATGCTCCATACTGTATAATGACCACACATGATGCTCCATACTGTATAATGACATACAGGCACGCAGCTCACACACAGGCACGCAGCTCACACGCACGCAGCTCACAAACACATGCAGCTTTGACACAAATGCATCACACACGCAGCCATCACACACACACGCAGCCATCACACACACACACACGCAGCCATCACACACACACACACGCAGCCATCACACACACACACACACGCAGCCATCACACACACATGCAGCCATCACACACACACAGCCATCACACACACACAGCCATCACACACACACAGCCATCACACACACGCAGCCATCACACACACACAGCCATCACACACACACGCAGCCATCACACACACGCAGCCATCACACACACGCAGCCATCACACACACGCAGCCATCACACACACGCAGCCATCACACACACACACGCAGCCATCACACACACACGCAGCCATCACACACACAGCCATCACACACACACACGCAGCCATCACACACACACACACACGCGCAGCCATCACACATGCAGCCATCACACACACACGCAGCCATCACACACACACACGCAGCCATCACACACACACACGCAGCCATCACACACACACGCAGCCATCACACACACACACGCAGCCATCACACACACACACACGCAGCCATCACACACACACACACGCAGCCATCACACACACACAGCCATCACACACACACACGCAGCCATCACACACACGCAGCCATCACACACACACACACGCAGCCATCACACACACACAGCCATCACACACACACACCCAGCCATCACACACACACACACGCAGCCATCACACACATCACACACACACAATCTCCTCTGTGATGCAGGGGCGGCTGATGTCCATGTGCAGCTCTCTGCTGAAGTCTTCAGTCTCCTGCTCACAGCTCTGCACTATCCCGGCACCTCCCCCGTCTCTCCTTCTCTGCCGGGATAGCAGCTAAGAGCAGAAGCCGGAGCTCCGTGCACACACAGCCAGAGGTAGTGAATCGCTGACCTTTCTTCTTGATTGCTGCAGGCTCTCTCCTTCAGCGTGGCAGCGCCGCACAGGGGGCGGGAGGGGGGGGGGGTGTTGCGCGGGCGGTCAGGAGGCAGCTTTTATATAAAAAAAAAAAAAAACAGGCTCTCTCTACGTCCCGGAAGTGGGCGGGGCTTCACCGGCGGCCGCAAATTCGGGATTTTAAATGCCCGAAGCGGGACAGCGGGACCCCGGTGCCAAAGCGGGACTGTCCCGCTGAAATCGGGACGGTTGGGAGGTATGGGTGAGTGGCGGCGCCGAGGTGGCCGCAACCATTATGTGCGGTGCGGGGGGGGGGGCGCGGCGACGCGAGGCGATGATCTGACCGCTCAGCTGTCAGATTTGCAGCTGAGTTCGGGCAGGGCGCGCCCGCGCTCAGCACTGAGCGCGGCATCCGCGCCCCTGACAGCCCTTAAACAGCAGCAGCAGCGGGCAGGGGACCACCGGGGCCCGAGGCCTCTCCTGCGCCCCCCGGCCCCACGGCGCCCCGTGTGGCCGCCCTGCCCGCCCTGTTGAAGAAACGGCCCTGCTCCACACCTTACCTACTTTTCAAGTACCTTTCTTACAAGTAGAAGAGCCCATGGGATTGGTTAGGAATAACCTGTAAAAACTTTAATGTAGTTGACGCAGTGACTGTATCTGTTAAAAAATAGTAAAGGCACCCACCATGACCAGTGACTGGCAGATTATTATTCTAATATGGAATGCAGTAAGAAGCAGCGAATACAATGTATATATCATTCCATACATTTCATTAATGTACATATAAAAGTCTTGAAGTCACTATCAGACTGGCCTCAGCTGGTTGAAGTTTTGGAAATGTAGAACAATGTAGCGGCCATACCACTGTCACACTGCGAACTCTGTTCTGGATAATAAAGTCCTGATTATGGGACCCCCTCTATGAAGTTTATATGCCCCCTTAGAGCTTTTAGAAAAGGTTTAATACTGAACAGATTAAGTGCTGGTTAAAAAAAACAAAAACAACAAAAACAACTTTATCTGTTTCTAAACCGGACCACTGTTGTAAGTTTTATCATCTAGATTTCCTAGGCTTTTGATGACATATATGCCAAGTTACAGCTTCCACTACCATTAAAGGAATTGTCCACTTTCAAAAGCTGGGTTTTATATGATATTTGCATAAGGTATCCCAATTTTTCATTCATTAATTTTGAAATTCAACTTTCAAAAGCTGAACCCAATAACTGTGCTCAGTGGCTGATGACGTCTGTTTCGGAGGCTGGCCTGGTTTCTGCTCTCTCTTCTTGCTGCATTATCACCTTTTCAATGTGAACTGTCAGGACGCTATCTTTCCAGCTAATCACTTCTCCTGAAGTCAGTGACACATTCAAAGGAATGTAGAAAACGGAGTGCATACTGGGAATGTATCAAAATGGACAACTGGCACATGCTCAGCAGAGTAGGGACTAGCCCATCCCCTGAAATGGATGTCACCGATGAAAACTTTGCTTCAGGGTGGAAACAGTAGATGCGGTAGTGACCACAGCCCCAGCCCCCTGATGACGTGCTGTTAGAGTATCCCAGCATGCACTGGAGATTCTCAAACTAAACATCATCATTTCGAAAAAGAAATGCAGACAAGAATTTAGAGTAGAGAGGGAACAGTGGGGAATTTGTAGCCATTAAGAGTTTGGGCTCCTACAGACCAGTTAGACGCTCCTAATTAACCAGTTACCTGCATTAACCCCTTTCTGACCTCGGACGGGATAGTACGTCCAAGGTCAGATACCCCGCTTTGATGCACTTTTTTTTTTTTTTTTTTGAGTGGCTCAAAAAAAAAAAAAGCACATTAAGGTCATGGAGTGGCCTAGCCAATCTCCAGACTTTAATCCCATAGAAAACTTATGGAGGGAGTTAAAGCTCCAAGTTGCCAAACGACAGCTTCCAAATCTTAATGATTTAGAGATGATCTGCAAAGGAGGAGTGGACCAAAATTCCTCCTGACATGTGCGCAAACCTCATCATCAACTACAAAAAAGTCTGACTGGTGTGCTTGCCAACAAGGGTTTTGCCACAAAGTGTTAAGTCTTGTTTGCCAGGGGGGGATCAAATACTTAGATATTTCTCACTGCAAAATGCAAATAAATTTATAATTTACACAATGATTTTCTGGATTTTATTTTTGATATTATCTCTCAATGTTAAAATTAACCTACCCTTAAAATTATAGACTGTTCATGTCTGTCAGTGGGCAAACTTACAAAATCAGCAAGGGATCAAATACTTATTTCCTCAACTGTATATCAACGGTGCGTAAAAAAAAATATATATATATCAGCATCGCATGGTCCGAGCATTGTGCGATTTTTTTTCTCCCACCCATAGGCTTGCATTGGCAATTCTCATCTGAGATACGAGGACAATTGGAGCGCCCCCAGACGCAGGGCCACGGGGTACTCTGTACCGGGCCTCTCTGTCTCAGTTCGGGGGTTGTCACGGTGGCTAGACCCGGTCCGTGACCCTGCTAAGGGGCGTCCAATGAAAGGTGAAAGTGGTGGTGCAAGTCGCGGTGAATAATGAGGACACGGGGTTGCAGTCTCTTTACCTCTTTACTGAATCTTCAAGATCCTCAATCCAGAGAACGGTTAACAGGGCTGGCTGAAACCGGCCGGTCCGATGGCACCTCCAGAGTTCCCTTCGCAGGTGGAAATCTGTGCCTTCCTTCTAGCGCCTGTGTGTTGTAGTACTTCCCTGCTGAGCACCAAGGGATAGTCCTCACAACTGTTGGGTATGTTTCTGATGTTCTTTCCCACAACTTATGTCTGTTCTGATGTTCTTCTCCGTCCCCCAGATGATATGGCTAGGACGCACCCGTATGACGGGTAGGCCTGGAGTTCTTCCGGGACCCCAGTGACGCCCCTCTCCCACAGTTGCCCCCTATGTCTGCTTAGGTGATTTAGGTGAGACAGCCAACCTATAATTAACTGTCCTGCCGCTGTTTGAAGTATTGCTTGGAGCCAAATACTTCCTCGGCGTTCCGGCCACGCGCCTCAGTAGGATGTTGCCTCGATCTTACAGCACGACTCCTACTGGTGTTCTCCTTTTTGCTATGATCTCGTTTCTCACTCTTCACAATAAACCTCGCTTCTTGTCCTTTCTTAAGATACCGCCGCGATGTAGTGCAGGCGTGGTTCCTTAACGTTCTCTCTTGTTCGCTAGGCCTCTCAGGATCCCACCACTGACAGGGACCCCCCTGAATCTTCCCCTGCAACACCCTCTGCCACAGGATGTTGCCTGGTTCCAACCCAGTCAGCTTCTGCCTAACTTTCTATCCAACCCCAACTTTTACCAAATTGTGAGGAGTGGCCTAATACATAGTGCCCTTTGCTCCCCCTGGAGGCCAGACTATGAAGTGTATTGGTGTCTGTGATACCTGGTCAGGTGAACTCCTTAAGTGCCATCAGACGTACCATCACTCCCCTTAGCAGCGGAGCATCAGTACTGCAACGACCAGGACTCTGGGGCGCTGCACAATCGCAGCAGGCTGCAATTTTTTTTCTCAGTCTGATATCAGCTGAGAAAAAAAAATTACAGATGAGAGGTAACCCACTGAATAACATTGGTCGGAGTGCAATGCGATTTTTTATCTGATTACACTCTTCTGTTTTTCTTGCAAATGAGTATGAGCCCTAACTTTTCATGTGGACGAATTCTCCCACCTGAGCTGTGGATCTCTGCAGCTCCTCCAGAGTGACCATGGGCCTGCTGACTGCTTCTCTAATTACTGCCCTCCTTGCTTGGGATGTCAGTTTAGGTGGGCGGACATGTCTTTGTAGGCTTGCAGATGTGCCATACTCCTTCCATTTTTGGATGATGGATTGAAGAGTTCTCTGTGAGATGTTCACAGCTTGGGCTATTTTTCTTTTTAATAACCTAACCCTACTTTATTCTTCTCCACAACTTTACCTCTTACTCGTATGGGGTGTTCCTTGGTTTTCATTAAACCGTTTGATCCCCAATTTTCTTTAACAATTTTCTGAAGCCTTCACAAACAGTTGTAGTTAAACTGAGAAAAAAATACTGACAGGT